>NW_018243875.1:1077-7982 GCF_001263595.1 Phalaenopsis equestris | reverse complement strand
GAGAAGTGGAATTCATTAAAGGCCTATCCAGATATAGATATAATAATCCTTGCCTGAAAACGAAAAGAAAAAAAGAAAGAAAATAAAGAAAAAGGAAAAGAGGAAAAACAATGGGAAGGAGAAGCTTGAGGATTAGTGCCTAATCAAAAATTGGTTCTATATTTGATCTTTTTTAAGTATAAGACTTGAGAAACTCTTAAGCTTATAGATATAATATAGTAAGTAAAATTAATTTTAATGAAAATTTTTAAGTGGAGATAATAAAAGAACTAATTTCTAAATTTGGAAAATCTACAATACATTTCGAAATTAGATTGAAACTCACATTTTCATCTTTCTTAACTTTAAGAATTTCTAAACTTTAAGTTAGTCTCATTCTCTGAATATTTTTTTCTAAATTAGATTGCTATATTTCTAAATCTAAATTTTAGTAACTCCTAAAGTAAATCATATACATATCATACACATGTAGTTTTTAATGACTGAAGTGTCACTTGAGGACGAATAACAATGTAAGTTTGGGGGATTTTGATACACTTAAAGTATATAGTGTTTTTAGACACATTTTTATACCTATTTTTGAGATATTGCTCTTTAAAGGAAGATATTTTTGTGTTTTTCTTTCAGATAAAAATAAAAAGGTGAAAAATGCTTAAAGGAGTGAAAGAGGATCAAATTTGGAGCAAAAAGGTGAAAAATGTGCAAATGAGTTTTGGTGCCTAAGCGCTAGATTCGATGCTTAAGCACCGATTAAACAGAGAAGGCCGCGCCTAAGCGCAGAGGTCTCGCACCAGAGGCCCCACGCTTAAGCACATATGGTAGTTATTGGACGAGTAAATTTGGTTTTTGCGAATTTTGAAGAGGTTTTTGAGGCACCCACTGGCTTAATTAGTGGTTATAACCACCATGGACGAAAATTATCACAAAAGGATGCATCAGTTTGGGAAATACATCGAATTGGAAAACATTTTGAAGAGTTTCCAAGGCACCTCTTCGAAAAATAAAAAAGAAAGAAGAGAGCACTTTAAAAAGAGTCCTAAAAATACTTAAAAAATTTTGAAAGTTCATCAATTTGGGGAGTTAGTTTGGAGAGTTTTTCAGGCACCACTTTTACTTTTATTTTAGACTTATTGTTAGTTTTTTTTCTAGTGATTCTAAAGAGAAGAGATTCAAAGGAACTTCAAGAGTTTGGTGGAGAACTTGAGATAAGTTTTTTATATTTTTGCTTTGAGAATTCCTTTAGTTTTAATTGAGTAATTGAGACTAGTTGTTGGTTTGACAATGATTTTTACTTTTAAACTAAAGTGTGGTTTTATTTTCGCCATGGATTCTGAGTAGTTTTATTTATCTTTCTTCTTAAAATTATATGTAATTCAGATTTGGATGGAAATTGTGGAGAGTATTGATCTTTAATATTGGAAGAAGTTGTGAAGATTTAAATCCATGCACTTCATTTACTTCTTGATTTGGCCAATCCAGATGTTAAAATTTTTTGTGAGAACATATAAGAACCGGGCTGGTATTGTCTCAGTCATCAACAATTGGAAAGAATCACATGAGGTTGTATGAATGAGAATGTTGTTCATATGATTCAAATAAATAGAATAGGAAAATATTCATTGAAGGGTGTAGTGTTAGAGGACTTTAAAGTGACAGGTTAAGGCCCCCAGCTTGGTTCATTGTTTTAGGTTCTCATATGAGATGTTATTCCCCAGCTAGAGGGAATTGAGGCAACTCTAGAGTGAGAGCTACTATCTTCCCTGCCTAGGTGGTCTTCAGAACAATTCAAACTTTAAATTAGTCAATGTTCTTTATAACAACTATAGTAAGGGTAAGGAATATTGTTGCTCCTATTTGGCACAACAAAATTTGCATATTTCCAGAATAGAATTCCTACACATTACTTACTCATGATAAGAAGAAAGATATTTTTCTTATTAAGTGCTTTTCATCTACAAAACTCTAGTTATCTTTTTAAGTTGTTACTATTTTGTCAAAATATCAAAAAAACCAAAAATATTTGAATTTTTGTTACTCCAAAATATATTCGGTTTAAGTAATTGTCTTTTTAAAAATAGAAAGTTTTCTAAATGTGCATATTGTATAAATTCCCTGTGGGTATGATATTCAGGTCTGAAGCAAAAAGTCTTATATTACTTGATAACGATACTATACTTGCGTAGTATCTCAATATATATAAATTAAAAGTTAAATTCTTATTTTTCATGAGGATTAAGATTTTGGTTTTGTTGCAAAGTAAGGAAATATAAGTGAATTATAATCTCAGTTATTTTTGTACTTTGCATATTATCAGTATATAAGGAGTCAGTGTCATCCTGTGAAAGTTGTCGGTCGCCGGAATCCGAATCCCATCGCCCGCTTTTGAGAGACATTTTAATTTAAATACATATGTTTAGTTTAGAAAAATATAAATTCAAATTGATCCTATATCTTTCAAAGTTTAGATGAAGGAGCACTACACCTCAAGCTATCTATATATCGTGAAAGATAAACAGAAGACTTGAGGTTGAGACTCAATTAAACAAACTAAGAAATATATGACATTCGTTTGATCTGTAAAAACCATTTTATATTATAAGCTGACAAGTTCCCCTATTTAATATGGAAAGTTAAATAGAGTTTATATTAACCTGGGTTCGTTAAAGTTTCTTATAAAGGCAAGCCTTTATAGTTAATTACATCTTAAATAAGTGAAGTCACCTAAGAAAACTCTCGATAAAAATCAGAGGATATTATCTACAAGGAGTTCAAAGGATATGACTTTTCAAGAGATCGGACAAAGTGGTGTGAAAGGGGAATGGCTCAAATTTGGAACGTTTTATTTTTGGAATCCAAAGGAAGAACTAGGGAATGTCATAGATCTTGAGGAGAGCTTCGGTGACTTCCTAAGCTATCCTATGATTTGGCTTCAATTTAGAGAAGAAATATTTAAATGTTTCATCCTGCCAATTTTATTAATTAGGGCCTACATTTGTGCGAGGAAATCATACAAATAGCTTGGAAGATGTGAGGATTTAGGTCATACCAAACGACAACCTCAGAATCCTAAAAAGAGTCTGGGCTTATATTGTATAGCATTGCTATACAAAGGCCTAAAGTTAAGTTGAGGATTTATGTTGCACTAGGCAGGAAACCTAAAAGTCCTATGGCCTATTGTTTAATTCTAAGGAATGGTTTAGCAGGTGTAGACATGTTTTGCTTTTGAAGATGGTCGTGCTGCTCACAATGCTAGCTCTAAGCTCCTCATTATCACTAGTTTAAGCTTTCTAATGTGTCAAGTTATGATATCAAATCAAATGTCCCTATAGTTATGTTTCCTAATGCAAATGTTTCCTAATGTTATGGTTATTTAAATTTTATGGGGAATGTTAAAGTTGATTAGAGCGACACCGGTTAGGATCTCATGGTTCCCTCATTCCAGCACCAATATTTTCTTTGGATTCATGTAATCTAAATAAATTTACGAAACTCAATCTAATGAGCTCCATATTTTCAATTAGACCATAGGAAATCTCGTTAGCAATCATAGGTTACCTCCTCCAACTGATTCCCGATCATCCGATAGAAACATTTTAATGTAGTTGCAGTTTTTGTTTCATTATTTTGTTTGTGATTAAATTTTTAGTTATCTTATATTTTAACTTTTGTGGCAGTGAATTTTATCTTGTTTAATTTTTAGTTTTGGTTACATCTTTGTGGCTACCCTAAAAGTTTCAATTTTGACATGCAGGGTGACTTTGTTATTTAACATGCAAGTTTATAAGCAGGAAACAAGAGATACAAAAAGGTAAATAAAAGTAAATTGTAGTGCAATAACTTAACAGCGTACATGTCGATTCTACCCGCTCCTCCACTTGAAAGGTTAGCTTTGGCAACATGTATATAATTTTGCAAGGAATTCAAATTGTAGGAGTAGATGAAGGCATAGCTACCAAACCCCAAGTTATGCCTTTATTTAGTCATGGAAGATCTTAGTGAATGATTTCAGAACAATGCATAGCAAGTTCACTTTGCCCTTCAAAATATTCAAGAGGTTTCAAAGTGTTTGGAGCATGAACTTGAATCACTTTGAAGATTTCTTAAAGTATTATGAGTTCATTTAATGCATTGCTGAAGGAAACTTAATGTTCTATCTCTCCCAAGGGTAGGACACTATTTTAATCTATTGATGTTCATTTAGGGTTATGTGGGTGGGTGCCTCTAAGCAAATTTTAAGTAAGTAAAGGTTTTAGTATCCACAGTTGAAATTGGGCTTGTAGTTTATAAAGGTGTTAATCATCAATCATGTTATCTTTTGAATCTAATTAAAAGAGTTCAAATGTCAAGCCTAGGCCACTACTAAGCCTTGAATAATGACAGTAGGTGAAATGGTGACTTAGCAGAATTTTTTATTTAAATGACTTGCATTCTTATTGAAAGATTGCATCATCATCAATTATAGGCTTAAAATTAATGAAATATTATCTTCCTAACTTTAACCCATCACTTGAGAATCATTTAATTTTCATTGACTTCCTAGTCATTTTGATTAAAGAAACTACAATTTTGTTCTTATTGTAGAAAAGGTGGTAAGTGAGTTTCTACCTTTCAATCCCATTGTATTTCAATCAAACAAACATGTTCATTAGGAAAAAAAATTACCCATCTCCCCTTTTAATTAATCTTAAATTTTGGCTGATGCACCAAAATCTAAAGTTACCCATTTGCCTTTGGGGCCCTCTACCTCATAACTCTTTAATTAAAATTCAAATGACTGAAAAAAAAAATTAGAGTGCCCCATCCATGGGTCGACTAAAACATCATGGGAGAAAATGTGGATTTCAAAATTTAATTTAATTTAATAAGTTATTTAAATTCAAAGAGTAGCATTTTAAAAATTTATTTACTTAACGAGCCAGATTTATGTAACTATCCAAAATAAAGTTTTTATTTATGAGAAAATTATTAGAGGTCCCCTTAGGTTAGAGAAACACTAAGACAAAATTTCATGATTTTTTGGATTAAATCTCTATCATTATTATTTAATTATGAATCAATTTTAATGATTTAATCAAATGTAAAATAATGTTTTAATTACAAAAATTTACCTTTATATTTTTATTAGACTTTTCTGAGTTTAGAGAACTTAAGGAAACAATTTTTTTATTTTTATAATTTTGAATTTATTTATTATAATTATTTTTTGGTATTTTTTACTCTTAATTATTTTTTATTATTTTAAATTCAAAATAAAGCTCAAAAATCAAATATTTTCTCAAAAATAAATTTTAATTTTCCTAAGTGCCCCTAATCACAAGGAACTCAGAAAACTACTTTTCCGAATTTTTCCAAGTGTATTTAATTTAGTATAATTATTTTTGTACAAAAATATAATGTTTCTTAAAAAATCAACTTTAGTGCTCAAACTTAATCAAATAATTTTTAAATTTTTACGGTGCATAAAATAGATTTTTATGCATAATGTGGAATTAATTTTATTAATTTTTTCTTAATATTTAATTTACTTAAATCAAAGAGATATATATACATTTAATTAACTAACATAAATGTAGAAAAATAAATCATATCATCATATCATTTTTTCTAGTCTTCTTTGACCATAAAAAACCTACTTAAAATTATTCCCATAGTTTTCCAAGTGTTATTTTAATTTATATATATAAAATAAGCCATAAAAACCACTTAGACTTGAAAATTAAGGTTATAAGCATAGAGGCACTCTCTAACCTTGGACAAATTAGAGAAGATGTCCTCTTTCATGAGGAACAAACCCTAAAAATTTCAAGCAATGGTGATTAATATGTAATCATAATAAATTAAAATACTCGAGGGGCTATTTAATTAATTAAAAATTATAAACTTATTAAATAATTTTTATTTTTGGTCCACATTTTTCTCCTCAGTTCACCGAGCAAGATGGCGTTTATTTTATTTTATTTTTATTTTTTTTACACAAAGATTTGGATTTTTGAAGTTCTAGAATTAAAATAAATCAGAAAAATCCCTATTTTTTCATGATGATCCATCCAATAAAACGTATCCTGATGATCCATCCATGAAAGAGAAGATTTCATGTGTCGAGGCGATATCCACCATCATTTCTGGTATTGGTAGTGGAAATTCATCTTTCGGACATGCTTTATTCAAGTCTCTGAAGTCAAAACAGACCCGTATCTGTCCATTTTTCTTTTTAACTGGGACAACATTAGCTATCCATGTGGGATACTGTTCTTCTCGTATGAATTTGGCATTTATCAACTTCTTTACTTCAGCGATGACTTGCTGTTCAATTTCAAGGCGCATTCTCCTTGGAGCTTATTTTATTGGAGTTATATCTTTGTCTATTCCAAGTTTATGGACTGCAACTTCCATTGATAGTCCTGGCATTTCATCATAACTCCAGGCGAAGCAATCTTTGAATTCTGTTAACAATTCGACCAACTCTGAAGATTCTTCATCATTGAGTAAAGAACTTATAAATGTTGGTCGGGGATGCTCTTCAGTCCCAAGATTTACATCTTTTAGTTCATTGATAGTTGATTTAATTTCTTCTTCAAATTCTAGAGGAGCATCTTCCACTAGCTGATCGGTAAAGTCATCCTCTACATCGAGGCAATTCTCACCGAAAACAACCATGCAAAATTCCGAACCATCGACTGGTCCAACTGTACCAAATCCGAGACCCTCTTTCGATTTTGGAGTGCGATTTTTAGAATTCCATAATTTCTCAAAGAATTGTAGTTTGTCTTTTGACATTTGCTTAGGTAAATGTCCTTGTCGAATTAACTTTTGCACATAAGGCGAGAAATAACCAAAAGGTAATTCCATTAATTCATTAGGATCATCCATATTTACATGATTGTCAGAGTTTACAGGAGTAGAAG
>NW_018243875.1:0-300 GCF_001263595.1 Phalaenopsis equestris | reverse complement strand
GTGGTCTGTTGTGCTCGGCTGTTCCAAGTAGTAAATCTTCATCTGTGAATGTTACTCCAGATTGTTCTCTCAAGGAGCAAACTTCATCTGAGGATGTGCTGGCCAGCTGAGCTAAGCAAATCTCTGGATCAAGCAAAGCCGTAACCAGAGCTTCCCTCATCTCCTTTGACAGGATTAGAGCGTCATAGATGCTTAGTCGGGTCGGCAACTTCCTAAGATGTACTAGCACGTTGTTATCCACTTTATTTGTTCCTGTGACTTTATATTGATTATGTTGTTTTTCCATCGGTGGAGGTGGAG
>NW_018243874.1:0-371 GCF_001263595.1 Phalaenopsis equestris | reverse complement strand
TACATGACGAAAATGTCCCAAAAATCAATTATGACGATAAAATGGGCCATAAATATAAATAAATCCTCTATTAAAGTAGGATATTAAAAAAGATAATAATTACTGATAACTCCCTTATTAAAGTAGGGACAAAAATATAGTTTTAAACTGAGTTCCATTTTCTCCCATAAATAAAGAGCCCGTAACATGAAGAAAGTGAGGCTTTTCTCTTTTAACTTTTCTCATTCAGGGAGAACTCTCTCTCATTCTTAATGTAATAGTTATTTTTTATATATAAAAGAGGTCAAAGAGCCTAGGGATACCTCACTTTGCCCATACGGGGCATGTGTATGCTGCTATTTTATTTCTTTTCTCTTCTTTGTTTCTTTTTT
>NW_018243873.1:0-346 GCF_001263595.1 Phalaenopsis equestris | reverse complement strand
TACATGACGAAAATGTCCCAAAAATCAATTATGACAATAAAATGGATCATAAATATAAAAAAAAAAATAATAATTACTGGTAACTCCCTTATTAAAGTATGGACAAAAATGTAGTTTTAAACTGAGTTCATTTTTCTCCCATAAATAAAGACCCCATAAAATGTAGAAAAGGGAGACTTTTCTCTTTTAACTTTTCTCATGCAGGGAGAACTCTCTCTCATTCTTAATGTAATAGTTAATTTTTATATATAAAAGAGGTCAAAGAGCCTGGGGATACCCCAGTTTGCACATACAGGGCATGTGTATGCTGTTATTTTATTTCTTTTCTCTTCTTTGTTTCTTTTTT
>NW_018243872.1:0-811 GCF_001263595.1 Phalaenopsis equestris | reverse complement strand
TAATATTTTAATTATTATGATTTTGGTAGAAAATATTATAATTTTGGGGTCCTTAAAAACCGTAAATTGCATTCCAGCTAAGCATCCCAAACAAACCGAGAGTCAAGAGAGCAAGATTTTAAGCACATAACGGAAAACGGAAAAGTAAATAGGTTAACTAAGAGAATTGAACAGACCGGGTGTCGTTGGGTCTGCAATTTATCCCAGAAAAAACCAAAAAGAGCTGTCAGACTCTGCATATACATACCTGGTCCTAGGTCTATACATCAATATAGATTTAGACTTAAGGTACAGGACATAGGATTTTGCTCCTGGTTCTCACCACATGGTTCCACATGTCAAGCACCTTCAAACCCATGCCCATACCATACTTTTGATCAAACCTACCTAGGGACTAAACAAATTACATGTAAAATTTTAAAAAATAAGGACTTAACCTGCATCCAAGGAGTTGGGATGGGCTATTTGCTTGCAACGAAAATAAGCCATGTCCAGTAGGAGGTGAGCTTAGCAGCACATACAAGAAAAGTGTTAGAGTAACTCATTACAACCTCTCTCTTTCCTGCAAGAAAATCACCCTTATATAGACTATTGCACATTTATCACACCCATTAAACACTCAAGGCAGGGCAAAAAATGTTTGGCTAAGCAAATGCCAATAGAAATAGCTAAGCATATAAAAAGCCTAACGACACCCTAGCCCAGTCTAACAATTCATCTACCACATGCTGTTCTACTCAGATTATCTAAGTGAGTGTAGTGTGTGGGTAAAGGCGATGGTATGATTTTGATTGGGTCACCAACGTTGGCC
>NW_018243871.1:0-791 GCF_001263595.1 Phalaenopsis equestris | reverse complement strand
CATTCCTAACTAACTAAAACACATTACACAACATGTTACCAGGGATATCGGTGTTACCAGGGATATCGGTGGATACGAGGGCATCCGGAGTCGCTGCCGCATTACCGTCACTTCATGGGCATGGTGGGGAGAGAAAGAAGTTCACTCCTATCACTCGAGTTAGTGCAGTTTTCAAAAGGCTAACTGCCAAATATGGATATTCAGTTAGTGAGTTACTTAAACGAGTGGGACATGCAATTTCCCCTCACATGAAGAAGGAAATTTTGAGGGCCGTCAAGTTCGTCAGACAGTCTCACAAGACAACTGGAATGCCACTTACTCGCATCCCTGTTTGGTTTTGTTTGAGGAATAGAGTTGATACTGCAGTGATTAATACTGATTATACTGCCACTAATACAGCAGACCGTCGACTGGCTAAGTCGAGACCGGATCTGAAAATCTTACCCGTTACCCGTTACAGAGACATTTCTACAATCCCAAAGGCAATGACGAGACAATTACCTGGAACTGTAGCTGGTCTACACCACAGGGAGCATACTTTCCCTCAGCATACTGAGGTTTCTACTAATACACTCCGTCCTGAGACATCATCATCGAAAAAGAAAACGGTATGGGTACCCAAGGCCGCTCCACCGATACAGTCCAGTGAACCTGCGGGATAGGAAATGAGTCTAGGGTCTGAAATATCTGACATCATCCCAACAATAGCCAACGAGATGGAGGAGCAAGTTGAGGATGCCCATCAGAGTCATCTAAATCTTAAAACAATCAAGGAATCGATAATTGAAGAG
>NW_018243870.1:0-880 GCF_001263595.1 Phalaenopsis equestris | reverse complement strand
ACTTCTGTTGGTTACTTTCATGCTTTGTGCCATGATTCCTTTCCTGGGCCACTTATTGGTGGGAGTGCAGCATCCAAAGAAGTAAATAAATGGATCAATGACAGGATAACGAGTAGTGAATCTTCAGGCATGGATGTCCGAAATGCTTTACTTCTAAAGTTGCTTCTTTCTTTACTGAAAATATTGTGTCAACACAATGGCAGGCTTCGATCTCCATATGGCATCAACCCCTCACATGAGGTATGATTTACTTTTTATGTCATTTATTTTTCACTAAAAATGATTTCTTACTTTATGTGCTTACTGAATTCAATTGGAATTCATGTTTTGATTTATTTTGTTCGTAACCTATAAATCCAGCTAGTTATTGTATTTATTGATATGTCTGTTGGGTTAATATGTTTCTGTGGATTTATAGACCTGCATGCATAAAAAATATATGTGGGTGCTTGCATGTGTGCGTTTAGGTTGTGTTTCACTCGAGTAGAATTATAATTTTTCCTTTATGTTGGATTTTGTCCTCAAAGCCTTAAGAATGCTCGTGTTGGTAGTTTGTTGTCTTCTCAGGTGAAACTTTAATGGTTCGTTTTCATTAGATTTTGATCATAGGGCCTGCAAAACACAAATTATGAAAGTTAATCTTGATTTTTAGTGTTGAAAATTGGTAGAAACCAAAATTTGTAAAAATATTTTGTGGTTTCGCCAGGCATCAACAAGAAAAATGTATATTGTATTCGTGATGATATCAAAGCCTGGCCGATTGCTAGGTGGGCAACATGCTTGTCGTGTAACTTTTGGTCTGATTCATTTTTTTGCATGGACTATAAAGATTGACGGGGTCGCTATTTATGGCCTATTTGGTTAGAAGGATCTGAAAGAG
>NW_018243869.1:0-436 GCF_001263595.1 Phalaenopsis equestris | reverse complement strand
ATGATTGCTTTGTTGTTTTCTTATTGTACTAGGCCGTTTGCACTAATTTCCCATATGTTTCTCTCCTTCTTTTTGTGTTTTGGGTTTTCCTAGGTCTTGGTTCTTTTGAATTTTTGGTTTGGTTTACTATTCCATTGGTATCACCCTCTCTTCTTATCTTATGGAGCCTCCTACTGATCCTTCTAACCTCCCTTTAAACTTAAGAAAAGGTTCCTTTTGCTGAAGTTGTGCTTTCTCATATCTAACCCAACACCTTGGTTGGCAATAACCTGATATTCCCCCAACTAAACCATGATGCCTTTAACGGACATGGGTATTGTGCCTAAAGAAACCCAACAAAAAAGAGGTAAAACCAACACGTTTTTTTACTGAATCTAAAACCAACTCCTTGGTTGAAGTTTAGAAGTTCACTATGGTGAGAAAATTTTAATTGGGC
>NW_018243868.1:0-462 GCF_001263595.1 Phalaenopsis equestris | reverse complement strand
ATGATTGCTTTGTTGTTTTCTTATTGTACTAGGCCATTTGCACTGATTTCCCACTTGTTTCTCTTCTTCTTTTTGTGTTTTGGGTTTTCCCAGGTCTTGGTTCTTTTGAATTTGTGGTTTGGTTCTTTTGAATTTTTGGGTTGGTTTACTATTCCATTGGTATCACCCTCTCTTCTTATCTTATGGAGCCTCCTACTGATCCTTCTAACCTCCCTTTAAACTTCAGAAAAGGTTCCTTTTGCTGAAGTTGCGCTTTTTCATATTTAACCCAACACCTTGGTTGGCGATAACCTGACATTCCCCCAACTAAACCATGATGCCTTTAACGGACATGGATATTGTGCCTTTATAAAGAAACCCAACAAAAAAGAGGTAAAACCAGCAGGTTTTTTCACTGAATCTAAAACTAACTCCTTGGTTGAAGTTCAGAAGTTCACTATGGTGAGAAAATTTTAATTGGGC
>NW_018243867.1:0-1544 GCF_001263595.1 Phalaenopsis equestris | reverse complement strand
AGGTAATAGCTACAACAAGATATGGGGGTTAATTTGGATTTAAAAACAATAATGACATCCAATTAAAATAAGCAGAGTAATTTGAGTAGACTTAGGCTTAAGTATAAAAAAATTTGATGGTTAATTTACCTCAATGAGGCCAATTATACATATATTACTTAAATGGGTCAAGTGAATCGGCTTGTGCTAGGTTGGATCAACAATTGTTTTAGCACAAAGATAATGCCTAATTAGCATGAATAAGAAAAAATAAGGATCAAAGGAAGGCTCTAAATTAACTATTGGATTGTGTAGGAACGTATGGGTCCAATTGCCTAAAGGGACAATCTACTAAGCTAAGTCACATATGTTTTAAGCTGACTTGGCCTTGCTTCACGTAGGTCATGCAAGCTTTTGATGGATTTATCTTCCTAATTAGATAATCAAATAGGCCAAGAGTTAATATAAGGTTAATCATTGCATTTAATTAACCACACTTCATTAGGGTTGGTTAATCTATCCTAAGCGTTACCTTGTCAAGATAAATTGTACTAGGTGAGACATAAATGCTATATTAAAGTTGTAGTGTCGTAATAGATCCTCTATTGGGCCAATAATCCTCTGCTCTTGAGAAATTTGCCTAGTTGAACATATTGAAAAAGGTAAGCCTTAAAGGCTTAGGTTATGCCTAAATTGGTCATTAGGGAACCTGGGTCATCTTAGTTGAGATTTAGGAAAGATAAGGATGATTCAATCTATACTGATCAATTATGTCCTCCAAAAGCATTGAATTGTGTGACAAAGCTAAATTCTATCTCAATGCCACTTATGGGTAGTAGATTGAAATAAACAACTCCCAATAAATCCTATGTGTAATAAGATGCTTAATTATGATACGAATACTAATTAAGCGTAACACAATTAAAGAGAGGATACCTAGATTGTTCTATCATAGGTGCTCAATTAATAATCATAAGCTAATATGCTATTGTTTAAAATATGTATTGGAGATATAAAATCTAATAAATTTAAAAAAATATAGCTCTTAGCACGTCAAGAGATAAACCACATCTATAATGTATTATATACTTTTAATGATATCAACTTTAAAAATAGCATGATGATCTTTTTGTTTTTCAATGTAAGGAACAAGTATACATAAATGACCCCAAGTAATTGTAAGTGTAAATATCAAACTTTAGATGTTAGATATGTAAATAGATACGAATTGTGTAGTCTGCATGTAAATTTCCCTATTTCATATGCATAAACATACATAAAATGCAATTCTTTTCTATTTACATATCTAACATCTAAAGTTCATTATTAGTTTACAATCGAACTTTAAATTGATTTTTATTATGAACAATTCATGCTCTACAATAAAATTTACAATTGACTTCTAAATTGATTTTTTATTGTAAATAATTCATGCTCTACACAACAACTTAGCGAGCTGAACACAAAATTTGACACATTTGCATAACTAGTTGAACCAAACAATAATTGAACTTGTTCAAGCCCAACTTGTTTGCACCCTTACCTGCCATTACCTCTTTGAGGTA
>NW_018243866.1:0-411 GCF_001263595.1 Phalaenopsis equestris | reverse complement strand
GATTCGATGAATTTAGATGCTTTTTGAAGATTTTTCAGATACACCTCTTAGAAAACCGACATTATGCTTTATTTAGAGCAAAAATTGATCAGAAACAGGGGGTAGTGTGTCATTGAGCTTTCTTGAGTGTACCATTGTGTGTATTGTTTAGTGTGATGAGTCTAAGTGTGATTTCTCCTAAGAGTTGTTAGAAAGGGAGAGAAGTGAGAGATTTCTTCATCCCTACATCTTTGAAGAGAAAATCAAGTGTCTTGTAAAGAGAGAAAGAGTCCAAGCGAGGCTACAAGGGATTTGCTTTGAGGATGAGTTAAAGATAAGTAATATCTGTTCATTATTGATGTATAAACTTTTTTTTAATTATGAAATTCATATTTTGTTGTATTTTCCTCATGAGGTCTGAGTAGTTTTCTT
>NW_018243865.1:0-486 GCF_001263595.1 Phalaenopsis equestris | reverse complement strand
ATATTTCTTTCTAGATCCAATATTCTTCTAGTAATTTTCTCAATTTGCATATTAATATCATCCTTGAAATTTATAAGGAATGGATCTTTATATGATACTTCATGATCTCCTAAATTTTGGATCAAGTTCTCTTTAGATAATTCATATTCTAGATCAGTATCATCTATGTTACTCTTCTACTTCAAATTATCTTCCAATTCTTTAGGAATTTCTTCCATTGATCTTTCAATCTTTCAATTTCATTGTCCTTATCTCTCAACTCAAAGCTCTTTTGAAACAAATCCTCGAATTCTCTTCTAAATATCAGTTCAATAATTTTAAATTACTCATAATTCATTTCCTTAGGATTTATCTCTGTGTCACTAGGTAAAATCTCTGGGGGTAACTGTTAATTGCATTAATAATCTGCCTCAGCATTAGATTCTCATTCATTTTGTTCGTATACCATGGCATATGCCATTCAGTGACTTTGAATAACTCTTTCAT
>NW_018243864.1:0-750 GCF_001263595.1 Phalaenopsis equestris | reverse complement strand
GATTAATGAAGAAGGTAGAACCATATTAGATTTTGACTTGACGTATGATATTGTTATTATTAATACTTTATTTAAGAAAAGAAATGAGCATATTATTACTAATAAAAATGAATCTAATAAAGCACAAATTGATTACTTTCTTATGAGAAGAAGAGATCGTCGAGAATACAAAGATTGTAAGGTCATTACAAGCGAAAATTTAAGTACTCATCATCGATTATTAATTTTGGATTTTAAGATGAAGAATTGTAAGATAAAGAATACTAGGAAATCATTGTCATAGAATTAGAATGGGACACATAAAGACGGAAAAAAAAATTATGTTTATGAGTTAAATCAAGATTTCAAGATTTGGGACATTCATGAAAAGGCAAATTCTATGTGGGTTAAATTAAAAAATACTATTAAAGAAGCGACAAAAGATTTACTAGAAAAATCAAAAGGAAAAATTTTTATAAATAAAAATAGTTAGCGGTGGAATAATAATGTCCATTAATAATGTCCAAGAAAACATAAAAAATAAGAAGTGTTATAAAAATTAGTTTAAATGTAAAAGCTTGGAGAATAGAGAAAAATATAAGGTGGCCCATAGGGAGTCTAATAGAATAATTTGTGATACTAAAAATTCTGTTTTTCATGATCTTTATAATAGATTAGATATTAAGAAGAGTGAAAAATATATGTATAAATTAGCCAAATAATAAGAAAAGAAAATAAAAGTATATTAAAGATGAAAATGAAAAAGTTTTT
>NW_018243863.1:0-823 GCF_001263595.1 Phalaenopsis equestris | reverse complement strand
GATTTGAACTCTGGTCTTCATTTACTTTTCAATCTAGGTGGCCAATTAAAATGTTAAAACTTGTTGAAAGACATATGTTCTTGAGTTTTGATTGCTACAACATAGGAACAATCACATTTGATTTCATGGGAGAGTATGTCATCCAAGGGATTGGGTGAAAATAAATAGGGAAATATACTATTATTAGATGCAGAATTGGAGATTTTAAGGTGTCAAATTATAAGCCTCAATTTGGTTCAGTTGATTGGAAATTAATGGGAGATCGTTAGTCTTTTGGGGAGGGAGTAGTCTGAGTTCTAGAGTGGCAGCTGGTATCCTCCCAGCCTAACCACTGAATTAGGGACAAAACTTTGGATTAATCAATATTCTTTATGCACTCGGAAGAGGGTAAAGAATATGATTGATCCTGTTTGGCACAAAACAATTTATATATATTTTTTCAAATAATTTTAATTTCTTCACAATTCATATACTCATTGTAAAAGGGAAGGATGCTTTCTTAAATTTGAACTTTTCATCACAAAAACTTTGTTATTTTTCGTAATTTTATTTTGAAAAGTTTAGCATTTAGTTTAGTTAACTTTGATTTTCAACTAAATTTTAATTAACATTTACTTATTATTTAATATTCAAATTTTGTGCTTTACTTTTTGTAGTTTTAAAAATTATACTTTACATTATAATCTTAATAATTTACTTATAGGCATTTCCAACTACCCTGTGGGATCGATATCTTAGACTAATAGAGCCCTTTCTTACTTGAGCGATATGTATAATCATATTAATTCTAAAGGGAATTCGACAATTTAAAGATTTTTAAAAG
>NW_018243862.1:0-329 GCF_001263595.1 Phalaenopsis equestris | reverse complement strand
TTTGGTGAGATTAGGTCAAATGGTCAAAATTGGGGCTTTAACCTAAATAAAAATTGGGTTCAAGTCATGGGCCAATTAAGCTTGGACTTGGTTTAGTTTGGTCAAATAAAAAGTTAATTTGAGTTTAGGATTGGAATTTGGGTCTATTGAGATCAAATTGATGGACATTTGAGTTGGATTTGGGTTTTTTAAAGGGTAATTTGGAGATTTTGGTGAAAGATAGTCAAATTGGCCAATTTGGGTCATGAAGTAGTTGAGAGAAATCAAATTGGGAATATTTAGGATTTATTGTAATTTTTTGGGAATTTTTGGGATTTTGGGCTCAAGAG
>NW_018243861.1:0-1480 GCF_001263595.1 Phalaenopsis equestris | reverse complement strand
GAATATGATAATACATGTTAAAGATAAGATCAATGAATACTAAATAATGTCTCATATGTTATAGAGTTTTAATGATGGCACATAATTTTCTATTATATGTAAAATAATATTTTCTATTATCATTCAACTTCTCATTAAAGAAGGCCAATAAATAAATGTTTATAATTAATATTTCTCCTATTCTCACACTTGAACCATTACAAGTCACTTCAAATATTTTTGTAAAGTCATGAAGCTTAAGAGCTAGTGAAGATGCCATAAGAAAATTAACTTAATTTATATCTTTTTCAACAGTAACTGACTAAGTAAATTTATCTTTCTTTTAGTTATCCATAAATAGAGTTGCAACGGTATTTTCCCAATAAACTTCTACATAAGGTTCTTAGGCCATCAAATTTTCTAACATCTATGCAAGATTTAGGGGTTGTTTAATTTATATTTGACTTGATTTCATATGGGTCAACCTTCGACCCTTTAGTAAACAAAAATAAGCTTTATGAAAATAATTGTATGCTTGCAAAAGAAGCCTTTCTTAAGATTCACATATAACTTTTCTTATCTTAAAATTTACCAACATATGATTCAGAGATCAATTTCTTCGATTATATTTTATTATTTTCTTTCCTAAAATTAAAATTATATGTACATAAATCTCTATTTCATTAACTTTTAGATAGTCCTATAGAACATCAACAAAAATTATATTTCATTAAAGGTATATTTAATGGCCTAACATCGATGGAGTCAAAATTTTTCTTTTCCTGAAGTAAATTAATTCTCACTTTGAATTGTGTGGCTATTACACAAAAACATCATAACAAATTTTTCTATATAAAAGCACAAAAACTCATATGATTCATCCTAGTTGTTTTCAAATAAGTAGTAAACACTTAATTTAGAAAAACCATCAATCATCAATTCTGTGGTGTAATTTTTGAACATCTAAATCTATAAGATGCCATGGGCTCAATAGTCAACATACAACACCTATTAAAAGTCCTAGGTAGTTAAAACTAGGGTGGTAGGGTTTTTCATGGATAGGTTAAACACATTAACGATTTATTATGGTGTGTTTATGTGATCCGTTTGTGTCAAAGAGTTCCTCGGGGAGGACCATGATTCGACCCAATGAGTCAAGCTAGGTTGAGTTAGATATTCTAATGATGGTACAAAATGAAGCTAGAGATTAAGTTAATCTATTGGATCAAATCCAACCTCAAGACTTATGAAAGATGGCCCAATTGGACCTCAAATGAGCATGAAATCAAGGGTGGACCCAGGTAGGGTCCATTGGACAACTACCCCCTCAACTTTAGGTTTTTATCAATATGTGAGTGTAATTTTGCCTTTTGCCCCTCCTCAAATATTACTTTGCACTTCATTTCCATAGCTCCTCCGACATTAAGTCTAGAGGGACATTGCCCCCTCTCAAAAAATAGGCTGGCCCCACCTCTGCACGAAATAGTTATTGATTGATTTT
>NW_018243860.1:0-1678 GCF_001263595.1 Phalaenopsis equestris | reverse complement strand
CGCCGGACCTTCTTCCAGCCGATCCGGTATCCCTTCAGGATTGTTGGAACTGTTCCCTGAGGCCATATTTACCCCCTGTAGGATCCTCTGTAGGACCGTAGCTGGTTCTTCCTTATACAACAAGAATCTTCCCATTCGGATCTACCTCCAGCCAGTCGGATCTCTCTACTGCTTGATCTTCCTTGGGAAGAGCCTTCCAGCCATCAGACCTTCCTCCAGCTCCCGTGGTCTCCCTCCAGGATTGCTAAAACTCCTCCCCGAGGCCATATCTATCCCCTGCAGGACCCACCGTAGCTGGTTCTTCCTCCTACAGTCGGAATCTTCTAATGTATCGGCAACCCAACTTCACTTTTTGCTTAGTTGAAATCATGGCGAACTCAGCCACCGAGCCTCTTCTTGACAGTGTACTTGAGTCCACCTGAGAATCGACATCAAACTCAATCTCTTCGCAAACCGAAGGCCCAGAAAATCACATGAACTTCTTGATCACCACTCATAAACTTAACGACTCTTATTTTCTCCAATGGTCTCAAGTCGTGTCATTATTTGTCAAAGGAAGCAGGAAGTTCGTCTATCTTACAGGGATGATTCTTGAACCTCCAAAAAATGACTCGGCTTATGAAGCGTGGGAGGTGGAAAATTCCATGATGATGTCTTGGCTGATTAATTCCATGGAGACTACGATTGATCGTTTGTATCTATTTCTTCCATATGCAAGTGCACTATGGACGGCAGTTCGGAATACCTCCTCTGATGTAGGAAACTCAGACCAACTTTATGAGGTTTCCAAGTAGATTCGCGAGGCAAAACAAGGATCAAGGACCATTACCCAATACTATAATGACTTGGTGGCCTTATGGATGGAATGTGATTTCTACCACGACTACACATGGGACTCTCCGGCTGATCTTTCCCTCTTCTAAAAAATTGTGAAAAGGGATTGTGTTCCAATTCATGGCAGGTTTAAACAAGGATGTCGACGAACTCTAGGGTAATATTCTTGGTCAGATACCCTTCAACTCGTACTGCATTAACTGAGGTATGCTGTGAAGAAAGTTGAAGATTTGTCATGCTTAACACTTCCATTCCTTCAGCCGAACCGTTCGTCTTGGTCTCTAATAGTGCTCAACCCTCCTCTACGTCATCACGGGCCAATCACTTCACTTGTGATTACTGTCACAAACCTAATCATACCCGTTACAAGTGTTGGAAGCTCCACGGGAAACTTGCAAATAAACCTTCAACCAAATCCTTTACTGTTAAGAGTCTCGTTACGACCTCAGAAGCCACAATATTACAGTCGATTCCCACTCTGAACCTCCTGGGATCACCATACTCTATTAAGAGTCAGATGGAACTTGATCAAACTATTTTGATCTAGTCAGTTCTCTTTTGGCCCGTTAACCTCTCATGTTTGTCAAGTTAACATTCTGATGATACCGACTGTTTTTGCTTCTAGTTCGTGGATTATTTATTCAGGTGCCATGACCATATAATTAGATGTTCTCAAGCCTTCTCGACATATTCTCTGTGCTCTATGAGAGATATAGTTAAAATTACTGACAGTCCCCGTAGTTTCATTGTGGGTAAAGAGTCTATTGTTCTAACAACATAACTGATTTTAGAATCTGTGTTACATGTACCTTTGTTAATGTGTACTTTTGTTAGTCAGTAAGTT
>NW_018243859.1:0-1857 GCF_001263595.1 Phalaenopsis equestris | reverse complement strand
ATGTTGAAAATCAACTGCCTAAAAACTTAATTTTGAGCTACAGCCATGAAATGACTTTACAGTTCCTTTAATAGAAAATAGGAAAGATTACATGGGGCCAAGTTGAGTGATTCGTCTAAAATTTATTAAATTCATTTTATGATAAATAATATACATGAAAAAATGCTAAAAAAAAATAACTTTATCTTAAAGTAAATTCAATGTATATGAATCTACTTTTGATCGAATTGTTAGGCATTATTTTTTGGATAAAAATGAGGTTATAGAAATATGTATTCTTATTTGTTCTTCTGTTTCTGTAGCAAAAATGGATAAAAATAGATGTGGATTATGCTGCAATGACCAGGCAATAAGAGCTTGGTCGTAGTAACCGGGATAAAACAGTTTGGTTGTAACAATCACAATTTGTGGTCGACACTAATTTCTTGTGGTCATTGACTTAAAAATTTCTCCAAATGTATATACTTAGTTCTTAGTTTTCTCCCCCTTATGTTTAACATATGATCATATTTATAAATTTTTTTAGGGGCATTCTGATAAATTTATCCAAAATTCTAAAATGCTTCATTAGATGGATGTGTCATTTCGTTTAATTATTTAAATGCTCTATTGATGTTGGAATTAAATGATCTTAGGCAAGTTAAATTTCTTTTAGAAAGGAGCTTTTATTTAATTATCATCATGCAAGTTTTGGAGATAGTTTAGCACTTCAATTAATACTTTAATGCTTTTAAATATGCACTTCAAGTGCATTGGTTCATTTAAATTTGGATTGGACTTTTCTTGGTGTCGTAGACTTATCCCGCTCAAATGTTTAGTCATATAATAGCTTTGATAAAATTGGTGATCTGATAGTCCTGATTTTTTTTATTTTAATTTGATAATCACATCAAGATTTGTGTTAATTCGATAGATTTTCAAATAATGCCATTTACCTCTATTTTGGATGTCAAAATCTATTTCACCTAAATGTATATAACTCACAATTCTTCACATATGTTGAGAGACATTGTTAGTCTCTATTTGAAGGGGCTTTCGTGCTCAGCGACACCTCTTCAAAAGTTTCGTTGAGGAACCGGTTGGGAATGAGCAGCTCATAACAATAAAATTTTCGCATTCGATTACTTCAGCTTCGAGGCACGTTTCGGAAATATGAAGTCGCCAAATGTTGTGTTCTCTAGCAACGGCGTTGAGAGCGCATTAGAAGGGATGACAGACACGTTCTCAAACGAGGCGTTATTCTCTCAAACCTCTTTGGGGCAGGGAACTAAGATAGAGAGAGAATTAATAAAATTAATGCTATTAAAAATTATTTATAATAGCTCCATTAGTTTTTAAAAGTGCCAAAATTAATTACGGAAGGTTCAAAAATGGGTAAATAAACATTTTTGTTCCAGGGGTAGGCTGGGCCACCACCATCATAGTAGGTTGCAGGTGTATGAGCATCTGCCCAAGCCCATGTGTAAGCAAGCGTGACCGTACATCCTCAGCGACAAATGCAAGACTGCAAAGATACAGGGTCACAGCCATGTGCACAAGGCCATGCATGTGGGTGCTTAACAGCGATCGAAGAAATGTCTCCTCTTGCATGCAGCAGTGCTCCCAACTGTGTCGGCAGCTGGATGGACACCACACATACGAGCACCCAATCACGTGTCGTTATTGCTACATTTATTTTGGATTTCATTAAGATTAAAAGGTTTAAGATCTCAATATAGTAAATTACGTAGTGAAGGTTCAAATTTGAATGCTTTTTTGGAAGCATATGTCATTTTTTTATACGAATTTAAGCGTTATTTTTATTAATAAATATAAAAAATTATAAACAAAAGTCCAAACTGAGAAAATTGCCTTTCC
>NW_018243858.1:0-3015 GCF_001263595.1 Phalaenopsis equestris | reverse complement strand
CAGATTGGGAAAGATATGATAAAATCAGAAAATTTTTGTTGTTTTTAATAATGTGAAAAAAATGATTTCAAGTTCTTCCTACCTCACTACAAATATTTTTCTACCCGCTGTGATGCATATAAAGAAATTGTTGCTAGATGAGTCATCTTCTTCTAATGAGTTTAACAGAAACACGACTTTTGCAATGAGAGGTGAATTTGATAAATATTGGGGTGAATGTAATCTCTTAATGTCTATCGCAACTGTTTTAGAGCCTCGCTTGTAAATTAAGTTTGCAAAATTTAGTTTTGTAATACATATACATCTGTTGAGTCAGATTCTAAAATTCCTCTAAAATTCAACGTCAGGCTCTAAAATTCAACAAGTAGAAGATGTTTTGTGGGAAATTTACAATACTTACACAAGTGATATTGCAAGTTCCAGTTCTACGAGTGGCAATATTTCATCAAAGTTGTCAAGTGATTCCGTTAATCTAGAAAGTTTTGATTGTATGCTCGCATTTACTGATTTTATTGTTTCATCTGGTTCTATTCAACCATCAAAATCAGATCTACAAGTCTACATAGAGGAGGGTCCTTACTTGGCAAATCAAAATGAGAAATTTGATATTCTTGAGTGGTGGAAGTTAAACACTCTCAAATATCCTTGCTTGTCCAAAATGACTAGAGATATACTATCAATTCCAATAGCAACAGTTGCTTCGAAATTAACAAGTACCAGTGGAAGAGTTCTTAGTGATTATAGAAGCTCGCTCTCGGCAAATACGGTGAATGCATTAATATGCACTTCTAGCTGGATTAGATCTTCCACAAGTAGTTTTAAAACTCTTTTGGTAATTTTCTCTAAACAATTAGTTTTTAGCTTTTCTTAACCTTTTCATTTTATGTTCTTATCACTTATTTTCTTTCGACAATTAGTCTCAATAATTAGTCTATGTTTTTTTATTCCTACATAAGAAAACTATTCATAGGCTTAAAAATCTCTCAGAAATTAGTTTTTTGCATATGTTAACCTTTTAATTTTATGTTCTTATCATTTATTTTTTTATATATCCTTTGTTCCAGCAAGAATTAATGGAAGATGAACACCTTCAGGTGACTTTACCCGAGTAGATTGCTGGAGGAACAACTTCAAGACACATCTTCTTGTTGAGCTTTGGACAAGCTAAACTTTATGTTTTATTGATGAAATTATATTTTATACTTTGTTGATGAAATTATACTTTATGCTGAACTTTATGCTTACTGTGAGCTTTGGGCAAAATGATATTCTTTGTCATGAGTTCTAAGATATAATGCTAGTCTAGCATAGGGTGTCTGGGTGTGGACATCTTGTTTGAATATGCCTACAATTTTCATATTTTCCTCAAGCTGATCGTATATTCCAACCATTTTTAGCTTCTAACAATATATTCAGCCTATTTTTTTTGCATCATTTTTAGCATAGGCAGCTTTCTGAATCTGGCAGGTGAAGGGTCATTTCATAAGGTATATAGCTATACCTCAATTATCTCTAGATTATTATAATTGTCATTCTTTCATGAAAACTGCATTTTATTTTAGTGAGAATTTGAAAAATGGAGTCTGCTATTACAAATTCACTGGAGTTGGATGTTGATCGAGGTAGTTATACTTTTAACTTGAATTTAACTTGCTCTTCTTTTTAAAAGGATTGGAGAATTCACCAGAGTTGGATGTTTATCGAGGTAGTTATACTTTTAAAAGGATTGGAGAATTCACTCGAGGGTGGCTGATTTGTAAATAACAGGTTCCAGGTGGTCTGTATGTAAAAACATAGGAATTGGGGTATGTATGTAAATTGCCCATATCTTTCAATTTCTAATTGTTTGCATAATTTTGTCAGGTGGGAATAACAGAGGATTTAGATTACATTTGAAATGATATTCTGGCTAATGCAACCATATCATGGCGAAGTGATTGCTCGGCAATAGAAATGTGAGCATTTTTTTTTCATTTTTGGATGTTCTATTATTCTTTATGTTCGTTCAGAACAGTTAATTTGTTCATTACATCTTTGCTTTAATAAAGTTGTTCCTATACTGAAGATTTCTTCAAGTAATCAAGGGTTTATGATACTTTAGTTCCTGTAAGCCTGTTTCTCATGATTTTACATATCTACCACCTAACCTTCCATTTCTCTTTATATACCACTTTTAAAAATTAAAATATTACATCATTATAAACATACAAGGCTAAATGTATGTGCTAGACATGCAAATACATAGGAAGTGAGTGGTATACGTGTAAATGCCTCTTCTTATATAAATACATATATAAATACATAGGAATTGGGTGGTATGTATGCACCTAATACATTTTAATTCCATCTAATACATTTTAATTCCATTAATTAATTCCATTAATTTTGCATATTTTTCTACTCTCAATCATTCTTATTCGTGTTTGATACAAGATGAAGTTGGGAATGAAAGATTTGGGTGTCATAAATGTAAAAAATTAACATTAGGTGCTGCATGCGTAAATACGTAGGAATTGGGTAGTAGAATGTATATAAAACATTTAAATTTCAATAGCTCTGCTTACTTTTCCTGTCTCGGTTAATTGTATTCATTTTTGATATAAGATGCAGTTGGGACATGCTGTTGGGGTTTGGGCAAAATTAAATCCCATTAATTTTGCTGTTTTTATTGTCTGTGTTTTCCTGAATCCTGATTTCTTGTTGGCTGTTAGCTTCAAGCGTTTTTTTTTTGCTCTTGAATCCTTGAAGGAATTTTTTAGGATGAACATCCCTTGGCTAATTTATTACATTATAAACAGACAAATAACGAACATTCCTTGGCCAAAGCTATTGTGGTCTTTTGGAGTATGCCAAGAAGTTCAGAGAAGAGAGAAATAATGCTTGGCCCGAAGCGCAAAATCACATCTCTGTCACCGATCATGGTCCCATAGAGTTAAAGTCATTATTGGAAACGAAGAACACATATTGGGGAATGGGGAACACGAGTTTGATGTTTGATTCTTGTAATTTGTAAAA
>NW_018243857.1:0-1265 GCF_001263595.1 Phalaenopsis equestris | reverse complement strand
AGATAGATAGATAGGTAGTAATATAAATCTACTAACTTCAGACTAGGTACTAGATTCTCCTCTGAGATCACACATTGATTGCACATGAACGAAGAGGTTGTAGAAGGGTCGTAATGGAAACTCTTTAGTGGAATCCTCTTCTATTAACTTCATCCTCCTCATCAGTCGTATCAAGCTATCTTCTAAATATCCAGAGTGATCAAAATGTTTCTTCATCCTCCAGTCTAGATAATCGAAGAAATCGGAGATATTATTAATTGCATTCATGATATTTTGTACCTCCTTTTCCAATTTCTTGATTCGGCGCAGGATCAACAAAGACTTATAAGGAATTAAGGGTTGAACTGACAGTGAATTTTGAGATGATTGATATACTATAATGGCAATGTCATTTTCATCTTTAAAAGCTGAGAATCTCTCAATTGGGTCCAAAGGCTTCCAAGGTAGCAGTACCTTTTCCCAATTTTTGTAGGACACTTGGAACTGACTGCAAAGTGAGAAAATTGTGGAGGGGTGTCCAAGCCCATAAGTTGATCCATGAACGATCATGCCCAAAACTGACTTCACAATTATTGATCCAATGTCGATCAGCAGTCCCCTTTAGATGCAGTAATTTAAAATGACATTTTCTTTAGAAACTTTACCGATCTTCATTATTGGTAACAATTTCACAGAAATGAAAAAGTGCCAGTATTTCAAAACGAGATTTAGGAGTGTAACAGAAAAAGTAACATACTCATTTTCTTTTGTTTCCCAATTGTCAGTTTCGTCCGTAAAAATATTGGTAAATTTCATTCATCTGGTTTCTCGTTGGGAAGAAATTGGAATAATGGGATACAGGAACATTTTCGATCATGTATAATTCGTTGATCCGTGCAGGAGTGAAAGTGATTCATCTTCCTCGCACATAAACAACTCCTTGGTTGATTCTGTGTAAATTTGCATAGAATTCTTTTACCACACCCCACGGCGGCGGTAGTGTAGCCCATCACTTCCCATATTCGCCGCACTATCATTTCTTCAATATCCGTCGTGGGATTATTCAATCCCCGATTTACGAATCCTCATTCTTTGATCAATCTTTTCTTCGTTAGTAAATTGTTGAAGATTCGTTGTGCTTCCGCACTAATAAACATTCGCCGATTGAAAACTCACATTTTGAGATTATCAGGGGAATTGGACGCCATAGGAATGAAATTGGTGGAGTTTCACTTTGTTTTTGGGGGAAATATGACTTTAGGAATCGAATTTGGGAGTTTAAAAGG
>NW_018243856.1:0-2789 GCF_001263595.1 Phalaenopsis equestris | reverse complement strand
TATATATATATATATATATATATATATTCATTTTATGGAAGCCATGGAAGTGAGCTCGTTGCTTTCTCTGAGATTTACGCTTTCTGGAATTTTCTTCTGCGAGCTCGTTTGCCTTTGTTCAGATTTGGCATGATAGGTTCAAGGCTCTCACTTTTTTTATTATTATTGTTTTTTTACCTTGCAAATATCTTGGTTAAAACTTTTGAATCGGTTGAAAAATTAATTTGGAAACTGAATGTGAATTGATTTAGAAGATGCAATCAGGTTGACTTAGGTGAATTTAATTCGTTTCTAAAGATTCAACATGTCCTTCTCGTAGGTAAAATTTAAATCCATTTCTATAGTTGTTGAGTTTAGTTGGTATGAATGTATTGTGTTTCGTCATTTTGGAACCATGAGACCTGTTTTTTGTTAAATATGAGATATCTTCTTGCACGGTGAAATAATGATGAATTGTGAAAATGTGAAGTGTTCTTCTTGAATGCCAACAGAAATGTATTATGTTTATCTTACCATGAATCAATTGAGTATTGAGTATGACAAGCTTCATGATTTGCAAGGGTAAACTTACACGCATATGTGCAAATATGTGTTGGTTCATTAACTATCAAAATGAAGAAAATGAAGAAGAATTCATGAAGAAGAATTCAAGTATAGTAGTCAATTGGAATGTATAATGTTAGGCTTTTGTTTGATTCTTATCAAATACAAGTAATTTTGCATTTTATTTTCTTGCAAATCAAAAAAAAAAAGAAAAAAATTCTTTGCTGAAATTAAATAATTCTCATGCTGATGTTAAAGTTGAATGTCACTGTTAGCTTATTTTGATTAGCTTTTGGCAATTCGTATAGCTACTAACCTATTTATGTGCGCTTCTGATTAATTAGATAGGATGACTTGCTTCTTTTATACCAACCTTACGGGTTGGTGTTCTACCATGAATTCTAACATTTGAATGATTTAAAAAAAAATGAAAGAGAGTGGGTGGTTGATTTGTAAACAGTAAACTTGGAATAACTTCTTTGGAGACTAATAATCTTTTTTCTTTTCTTAAGGTGTTTGTATGACTTCAAATCTGCTGGTTTGGAAAAGCTTGAAAGTCCTTTTAGTCCTTGATCCATAGAGATTTGGAAGCTTGAGAATGAAGCTCAAACATGGAGGATTATTTAAAATTCCATCTCTTTCACCTTTGTGGTGTAGAATACGTAAATCATTGGAAAATGTATATGGATTATCCAAGTGGCTTCTAAGTTGGAAATTATGGGGTAAAGACGATGATGCAAAAATTATTCTTAGCTTTTCTTTATAGCTGAATCTTTTAATCAATAATCAATTGTAGATGTCCTTTTCACCCTTTGAATTGTCCGATTCTAGAATGATTTGTTGGTGATTTTTAATTGATATTGATATATACGGACTTAACGCGTTGGTTGCCTTTGGGATTATCAAGAATAGAAAGTCCGCAGTTGAGCCTATCCCCAAATTGAATTCTTATTTCCCCACTTTGATTTTCATATGCTTAATGCTTATTCTTTTATACTAAAATTTATTTGTTAATATCTATACACTTGTAATATGCTAATTGCTATTTGCTTTGAAGCATTAACAGAATCAGTCAGGTACACGGCTATTTCTTTTTTTTTACCGTACTTTACTACACAACTTTTTGCTTTCTTTATTTTATTATACTGTATACATCCAACTGTCCTCATGCTTTTAATTACCGCTTTTCTGGCAATTTTATACAATACTCAAGGGTAGCAAATGTAGAATTCATGCTTAGAATTGAATCCTACAGTATATAACAAAAGTATCACTTTTAATTTCAATACTTTCAAAATTTCATAATATACATTAATATGACCACAAAATAATGTTTTAAATTTCATTTAACCCATAACAACAACAAGAATTTGTAAAAAGTTGCTTAACATATTTTCTCTCTTCTATCTCTCCTTTTCTCGGAACGAGACGACATGGTCGAGTGAGGATTTATTTTTGGGCAGTGGACAAGGCGACAACAAAAGGCAGGAGCTTCAATTGAACTTTCATAGATTTAAATAACATACACCCATAGGACATCGAGGTTGTTCGGCTAGTACGACGTAAATCCTCACATTATCTTTTAGGATTTCTTACGATTATATATCGTATGATATAAGTCCTAAACTCTGTTGAGGATTCTGAGGTTGTCGTTCGTACGACATAAATCCTCATATTTTTTCGTGTTATTTACATATAACATGCAGACATAAGTCGAATGTCTAAATAATTGGTGGGACTGAAACATTAAATATAATTTCTCTTTCAAAGATGTAAAGTCAAACCATAAGATAATTTAGGAAGTCATTGAGGTTCTCCTTAGGTTCTATGACAACCCCTAGTTTTCCCCCTTTGAATTCCATAACAAGTTTCAAATTTTGAGCATTTCCCATTTGACACTCCTTAGTCCGATCTTTGAAAAGTCATTCATTTTGAAATTCTTGAACACAATGCTTTCTGATCTAAATCAAGAGTTTTTTTAGGTGACCTCGGACATTTAAGTTATAATTAACTATAGGGGTCTGCCCTTATATGAAATTTTAGAACCCAACTTATTATAAACTCTTTCTAATCTTTTATATTAGATAAGAAAATTTGTCGGTTAACAAAATATTCCCAAACTAAAATTGATCTCATAATTTTATTAGTTTATTTATTCGAGTCTCATTAGCAAGTGACGTGTCTATTCCTCGAGGTAGATACATCATTTACGGTGTTGTGCTCGTTTATTTAAATTATTGTTTATA
>NW_018243855.1:0-488 GCF_001263595.1 Phalaenopsis equestris | reverse complement strand
TAGAAACACATACTTCAAGTGGTTAGGCAATATTTTCAAAGTTCAATCAAGTGGTTTTATAATTGACGGAACTAGATTTTTATTGACATTTCCTGTAATATCCAGCATCTCAAATCTTCCCTGAACATAATTTAATTCTTCATTTTCTATTTCATCCAAAACAACTTCATCACTATCTTCAAATTCTTCTTCCTAAAATATTCTTTAAAATGCTCGTTCAATAGATGTTCACTAATTTCCATGCAAAAACATTCATTATCTCTTTCAACAGTAGAGTATTTCAAAGATTTTGCAATGTTAAAAGTCACTTCTTGATCGTTAACTCTCATAGTTAATTCTCCCTTTGAACATCTATCATAGCTTTTCTAGTAGCTAAAAATGGTCTCCCTAAAATGATAGATATTTCTTTATCTTCCTCCATATTTAAAGTAATTAAATTCACAGGAAAGATAGATTTTTTAACTTTTACTAACACATCTTCTATAACT
>NW_018243854.1:4925-8305 GCF_001263595.1 Phalaenopsis equestris | reverse complement strand
AACTCGATTTGATTTGATACTTGATAGTATTTCGAACTCTCTCATGTAAGCATGCTTTGCAGCTAGTATTAAATTTTAAGTGTTAAAATTTCATTGAATTTAGTCAAAATATTCATACTAGATCATCTCATTCACTACATCTTAAGGCAATAAGGCTATCCTTAACAAAGTCATTAAGGAAAAAATTGTTGTTATTGATTTGGGTGCTAAACCTTTTCTAAAGGCTTATTTTAAAAGTCATCTAATGAGTCACTTTGCAAACAAATATCATAGAAATTTGCTTATTGATGTGGAGGAAGAGAACAATGAGGTTAATGAGAGGTGATGTACATTAATTGATGATGAGATTTTTTATTTGGAGTGTTTGATTGAAAATTCTTTTATTTTTATATGATGTATCGTTGTCATGCCTAAAATTGAATCTTATTATACAATGACTTTTATTTCTCAAGGAAGATAATATTCATGGAATTTGGATTGGCTTATGTGTGCTTGGCAAGCGTTCCTCGTTCATCCACCCCAACTAGCTTTTGTATCATTGTTCTCGTGATTGGTGATGCCTTGGGGGCACTCGTTGTTGTCTCTCTATTCTCAACCATTTGTACTCTTACATTCACTCTCACAAATTCTCAAGCATTCTTACTATGCGTGATGGATTTTGGCAAGCTATCTAGGGCTACAACTATCTCATACTCCCTCATTGATAACAATTGTTCTCTTTGGGAATGGTACCAGAATTTACTGACCCGTAATAACGAAAGTGAATAATATCAAGAAAAATAATTAGGGTTACAATCAAGACTAAAAAAGAAATGAAAACACGACACAAATCTTCGGCTAGGGCGAAGAGGGACAACCAGGCGGTAGTAGTGATATGCGGTGGTGGGAGTCAGTTGGAAGGGAAAAAGTTGGTTTGTGGTTGGAGGCGGGAGATGGCTTAGGATGGGTTGTGGTACAAGAAGGTTGTAGGGGCGTAAGGTTTGAGGGTGCTAGGTGGGACTGAGGGTGATATCGGGAGAGGTAGTGGGTGTTATGGTGGTTATAGGAAGGCTAAGAGGAAGTAAATGATTTTCTAGAAGGAGTGAAGGTGGGGTGTGATAGCAGCAGATGAGGTGTGGGAATGGATTACGACAACAACATGTTTAAGGGGACGATTCCTGCAGTAGCAGATAGATGCCCCCCTTGATTGGTGGTAGAGGATCAGGGAATAGGGAATGGGGTTGAATAACAGGTTGGTGGCTAGCTACTGGCAGCAGGAAAGGGGAAATAGTAACATGACGGCGACTGAAGCAGTTGTTGGTCAGTGGCTGGGATCAGGTAGGGTGAAGCACGAGAAGGGAATTGATGTGGTTAGTCACCTCCTCGGAGCAGGATACAGCTAGAGCACCACCTATCCTCGGATACAACCCTAGCAAGAGAAGAAATCAAACAAAACATAACCCTAGACTCAACAAACACATATTAATAGAGGATAGATAGATGGGAAAACAAAAAGGAGGGGGAAGGTTTGGGCGGCAATTCCTGCCCTTGCTGGACCGGCCCTATCCTGCTAAGCCCTCTGCCGGTTCAACTGGACCCAAGCCCTCGTCAATCTCCTGGGGTTGGGGGAGCTTCGAATTCATCCTTCGAAGCATCTGGATCTTTGTAATACAACATCAGGTTCGCATCATTGAACATGGTTGAAACATTATATTTCCATGGTAGATCAATTTTATAGGCATTATCATTCAACTTTCGGAGTATTATGATAGGTCTATCTGCTCCAGTCTTGAGTTTTCCAAATGCTCATATTGGAAATTTCTCTTTATTCAGTCGGAACCACACTAAGTCCCCTTCTTTAATGGTCACCTTTTTGTCCTTCTCTTGTTTGTCTGGTACTTGTGATTCTGCTTAGTGATCTATTTTCCAACATCTTCATGGAGTTTTTAAATCTCATTCATGTGTTCCTTTGCATCCTTACTAATCTTTAACGTCGGCAGGAGCGGTATGGATTCCAGTGGAGTGAGCTGGTTGTGCCCGTACATGACCGCAATGGAGTGTTGTCTGTGGTCTGACTTATGGATCTATTGTACTCAAACTCAGCCTGAGCGAGAATAAAATCCCACTTGTTGATATTCTTCCCAATAAAGCAACTCAGTAGATTTCCAAGGCTCTTGTTTACTACCTCTGTCTGACCATCCGTTTGAGGGTGCGCTGCGCAACTGAATTGAAGCTTAGTGCCTAATTTTTCTCATAAAATCCTCCAAAAATGGCTCAGAAACATGACATCCCTATATGACGTGATTGTCCTGGTATCGCGTGTTGTCTCACAATTTCTCTGAATTACAAGTAGACAACATGTGAGGCATCCAATGTCCTGTGGCATGGTTCAAAATGTGTCATCTTCTAGAATAGATCTACGACAACCATGACTAAATCCTTATTCTACTATGTCCTCGAAAGTCTCACCCCAAATTGCATGCTAACTCCACCCACGATTCCTCTGGTACTTGTAAGGCGGTGTATATTACCCTCTGGTTTTGTCATATGATAAATTCTGCACTACTTGTTGTGCCGCTCTACACATCTCGCTAGTCGGGCCCAAAAGAACTTTTCTCTCAAGAGTGTGAGTCTTGTTCCTGCCAAAATGCCCTACGAGTCGAACACTTTGACTCTCTTGAACAATGGACTCCCTTTATGAGCATCTAAGAATGCACAATTCACTCTAATAAAACAAGTAACCATCAGTCCTGTAGTACTATTCGGCGGGCTTCTCCTGACACCGCTCCCATAATTTTCGTATGTTATGTAAAGCTCCTTTGCTACCTCAAAGGTCGCGATGCAAGCCTGCATCGTGGCTTGCATCGTAGTGATCAGCAGGTGTCGATAACTTAGCGCATCTGCTACACGGTTCTAACTCCTCGCCTTGTGCTTTTATGCATGAATTGGAATGATGTCAAGAACTCCACCCAAGTCACATGTCTGCCCTCCAATTTACTCTGGTTGTTCAAGAATTTCAAGGATTCATGGTCCGCAGACAACTTGAACTCACTTTTCGACAAACAATGGCTTCAGTTCTTAAGATCTCTCATAATAGCATAAAGTCCCTTGTCGTACATCTAGTATTTCTTCCTGGAATCATTCAACTTTTTTGTTGAAAAAGGTGATGGGGTGACCTCCCTGGCTCAACACTGCTCCTATCCCCACGTCGGATGCATCACACTCTACTAACAACTTGTTGAAGTATGGTAGAGCCAAGACTGGCACCTGGGTCACTTCCTTAAGTACATTGAAACTATTCTAAGTTGTCTCTGTCCACTATAATATATCTCTCCTCAAAAGATTTGTCAGAGGAGGGTGATGGTATTAAAACCTTTGATGAATCGTAAAATGATGCTAGT
>NW_018243854.1:0-3709 GCF_001263595.1 Phalaenopsis equestris | reverse complement strand
GAAGCAGGAGCGGGGATGTTTCTGCATGACCAATCACAATTTCTTCACCATCATCATGGACACCACATTTTCACAGCTCTCATAGTCGATGATCAAACTGCAAACATTGCCCTTTAACATACACTTGGTGTGAAAGATGCTATGTATCCACCATAATTGGTCTCACTCCTACTCTGACTGCAAAACTCTTTGTATGACTAACAATTCTTGTTAACCTGCAACTGAAATTCTTCCTCTGGGTTATCCTCTACCTTCACCTCCTCGACAAATTTTGATTTGTGAATGTGACAACTCAACTCGTGGGACATTTGAAGGATGTGTTCATAGTCGTGGCACTTGAAACACCCCTTGACATGTATTATACTTGAATAAATTTTCTTTTCAAACTTCTTTCCACTTTGATCTGTCCTGTCACTCTCATGTCCTATCTTGCTAACTCTTCCTAAGGTACCTATATCGGTCGAGGTCGTTATAGTTTATTTCCTGAATGAAGGTTGTTACCTGAAATTTTTGTTTTCTTTCCACTTTTAAGGCTAAAGTTTGAACATCCCCTAACAATTAGTATGGCCTAACTGCATAACATTATTGATAGCGGGCTTCATGCCCCCCAAGTATCAGGCAATAGTGTATTCCTCTTACTCAACCAGCTAACACTTAATCTGCAATTAGCCAAACTGCGTTGCAAACTCCTTTGTTGAAATGTGTCATAACTCGATCCAAGGTTAGAAATTAACCAAAGCGGGAACAGGCAGTCGAACGGTGGAAATTTAATATTTTTATATTATTTTTTTATAACTATTAACAAATTAAAGAACCACTAATCAAATTAAATTAAATCAATATATTTTAAATTTTTCTCTTTTCTGGTTGCACGTGTCTTCTATAAATATTATTGCTTCTATAGCTAATTTATCATTTAATTAACATGAAAAATTAGTTTAAAATAACAATAAGTTAAACAAGTCAGTGAATACTCATATTTCTAAACTACAGCAATACAAAGAAGGAAATCAAAATACATGTCAGTTAAATTTTTAATAAATTAATATTAACATTTGAAATATTATTCAATGAATCTTACTATAATAACATATCAATATCATTATAAAACTGTACGGCCGTCATAGAAATGCAATATAAAAATTTGTATCAACTAAGGTACTTTAATATCAACATGCTTTTTTATACGTGCACGGGTACTTTCCACTAGTACCATAAAAATGTTGATTTCATCATAGTCAATCATGGGCATACAAGCGTACAATAATAATATTTCATTTTCATCGCATAACAGTCAATATACTTATAAACAATTCATTATATATGATAATTTAAATAATGTTGTGCACACATCGATCATACAATATGAATATAAATTCATTAGAATTCAAAATCTCGAGTTTGCAGTAGTTTTAGGGCCCGTTTGGGGCAGCTTATTTGGTGTGATGGTGTTTTGAAAGTGCACCTGGTCTGTTTGGGTAAACTGCGTTTTGGCAGCTTATACATTTTCAAAATGTAGAAAACAACTAAAACAACGTTTTCACACCGCACTTATCTAGGTGTGGTGGCAGCTTATTGACAACAGTCTGGCTTTTCCAAAAAAATAAAAATTTGTAATAACCACCGCAGCAAATGCATTTGATTTAGAAGAAGTAAAATATTACCATCCTATAAGAACATGAATACTCACTTAGATGTCGATTAAATTATTTTTTGATTTGTCTTGACATCCATTCTTCTAAATTGGAACCTAACATAAATATGATATGTACTACCAAACTTTAAATAAATTATTATTTTAATTAGTTATTAACTTTAAATTATTTATGCATACAATTTTCATATTTTTATTTTATGCAATCCCACTTATTTTTTTATTCAATATATTATTATTATTATTATGATTATTATTATTATTAAATCATTGTAATAAAAACTTTTCCTTGGCTTCCGAAATCTTACGAGGTGACCCATTCCTTCGAAGCCGCCGCACACCTTTACCACTTGCGCGCAATTTGGTTCGGCTTCCTCTTACAAGATTCGCTCGTCTCCCTCGTCGGTAAGGGTACGATTGAAGCAATAATCTACGCGAGAATCCTCTGCATCCTACTCCGTCTCCTTCTCGCCGCAGCAGCGCAAGCGATATCGTCGCCGCCTCTGACTCTGCCGCCTCCTCTGTTCGATGACATTCCTAGACCATGTCGTACTCTTCTTTCAACTCTACAGGTAAGTCATTTTCTGCTATGATTTATATAGGCCAGTTTCATGTCTTCGACTTTTCACAATTTCACTTCATCTTCCATTTCTTAAACTACTCGAGCCTCTTGCTTCCACTTACAAAAAATTTAGTCCTCGACATTTAAAAATGGGCTGCAAGCCACATTTCATTAAAGCAGAACAATACTAGATATTCATAAATTTTCTAGCGGGCTCCCTTCTTTTGTAATTTTTGTCACCTCCCAAAAGAGTTCTTCGGAGTGTTGGGCAACCCAGGACTTAAAAACTATTTTTCGGCCCTACATCTAGCCGAGTGGTATTTTTTGTCCGTGACATTCTCCTCCACCCAATCACGTGACGCCCTCATCACGCATTGACTCTACTGAGGGTCCCACTGGACCGTGGAGAGTCCACACACCTGGCAGCAGTAATCTGCTCTGGTACCACTTGTCACTTCCCAAAAGAGCTCTTCTTGTCACCTCCCAAATGAGCTCTTTTGGGAGGTGCCAAGTGGTATCAGAGCAGATTACTGTCTGCTAGTTGTGTGGACTCTCCATGGTCCGGTGGGACCCTCGATTGAGTCGATCTGTGACGAGGGCATCATATGATTGGGTGGAGAAAAATGTCACGGACAAAAAGTCTCACATCGGCTAGGTGTAGGGCCGAAAAGCAGTATTTAAACCATGGGCTGCCCACCACCCATATGAGCTTTTTTTGGATGTGACAAGGGTGTATCACTATGTCTAAATAGATATAATTATTAATTTGAGTTAACTTAAATTGTTATTTTTTTCTTATCAAAGTTTTTTTGAAATTACTCTATTGGACCTCTCATCAAGATTACATTAATTAAACCAAAATTTTGCCTCTTATACCACTTGTATCACAATTGAAATTAAATAAGACAAGAATAGGTTGTCAGACGGTGAGAATTAATTTTTTTTCATATTTATTATCTACGATGAGCTATTAACAAATCAAAGAGCTTAAAACAATATATTTAAATTTACTTCATTACTGATTTTGTGTCTTTTATAAATATTATTCAGTCTATCGCTCATCTTTTAATCATTTAATTAATCTGAAAAGTTAGTTTAAAAAAATAATGAGCTAAACAAACTAGTGAATATATTCCTAAATCATAATAATACAAAAACAGATAGCGAAATGCATGTCAGTTAAACTTTTAATAAATCAACATTAACATTTGAGATGTTATTTAAGGAATCTTACTATGTAAATAACATATCAATAGCATTATATAATTGTACAATCTTTGCACTCTTTGCAGAAGAATCGTAAAAAAATTGTAATGATTAAGGTTTTTTTAAATATCAATATCTTTTATCATATACGTGCACGGGGTACCTTAGTATTCCTCTACTAGTATCACAAATGGATGACTCCATCATAGTCAGTCATGCATATACAAACATACAATAATAATTTTTCATTCTCATTTACATAACAATCAATATACTTTTAAACTATT
>NW_018243853.1:0-965 GCF_001263595.1 Phalaenopsis equestris | reverse complement strand
GCAATAATATCAACCTTTGGGGAGGAGGATACACACTTCCGCTTCTACATTGCTTTGCAATAATATCAACCTTCGGGGAAGAGGAAACAAACATCTGCTTCCACATTGCTTTGCAATAATATCAACTTTCAGGGAAGAGGATACAAACATCTGCTTCCACATTGTTTTGCAATAATATCAATCTTCGGGGAAGAGGATACAGACATCCGCTTCCACATTGCTTTGCAATATCATCCACCTTTTGGGGAAGAGGATATAGACATCCACTTCCACGTTGCTTAACAATAATATAAATTTTAGAGGAAAATGATACAGTCATTCGGTTCCACATTGCTTTGCAATGGTCCAAATATCAAACTTTAGAGGGTTAAGGGAACAAGCCCTTCAATTAATTCAAGGCATCCTACTCCCATTCTTCAAAATTAGTTTAAGATCACCTTAAATGGAGTAACGCAACCGATTCTTTATCCAGAATCAATACCCAAATTTCAAAATCCCATTTTGGGGCCAACACCTAAACCCTGATTCTTACTTTCCAATATACCTGGAACCTAACTATTTGAAATCCACCTTTTAATCCCCAGCGAGAGTTCTGAACCCTCAATTTTGTTCAGATAGTTTACTTGCTAATTCCCCAGCGGAAACAATGGTCACTCACTTTTAATCTTCCTTCTGGGTCTGTTTACTTAGAAATAGGGGTGTAAACAAGCTGAACATGAGAGAGCCCAGGCTGAGCTCATGTTTAGCTCATTTGTATTTTGAGCTCAAAAAGTGTGTTAGTGTTCGACTCGTTTGCATAGCGAGTCGAACACGAGCCGTTCAGGAACAAAGAGTCATTTTGACAACCTTAATCAAGTAGCTATAAGATGTTAAGGATTGAGGCAAGATTTAAAATATCATTTGAATCTAATTTAATAATTTATATTCAATTTTTTTAATTAATACTTTCAATTGATTATAAATCT
>NW_018243852.1:0-765 GCF_001263595.1 Phalaenopsis equestris | reverse complement strand
ATATATATTGGCCTAGAGGTTGGCTGCTCTAAAGTCCGGCTAGTTGGATTGGCATGCCTTTGATAGGTGTTGATGGTCAACTAAATTACAGAGGACCGACGGTTGGCCTGGTCCAGTAAAGACCATCGGTCGTCTTGGCTTAAAGTTGTCGGTTGATTTGACTTTTTACTAGCAAAAGGTCGACGAAATTGACTCAATCGGGTAAGTCAAACCGATTGACTAGTCAAATCTGGCCACCGATACTCATTCCATAACGAGGAGTATCCATCGGCAAGGCAGAACGAGGCTATCGAGCAAAAACTGTAATTCGATAGGTAGTCGGTCTTAAACGAAGAGGTCTTGAGGAATGACTGAGACGAGTCTCGCTGATTCTTGATAATATTTGAGGAGGCCATCGGATGCCTCCAATAAAAGTCAAGGATCACAGAGATTGCTTTCCACTTTGTTTGGTTCCATCAAAGGGCGCGCTTCGCTTCCGATAGAGCCGCTCAGGTTTGAGCCGTTTGATTGACTGGTTAATCTTAAAATTTGATGCTTCTAATTGGACAATTGAGCTTGTGAATTTCCTATTGATGGAGCCTCATCTTACATGCACTGTCTTGTCTTGTTTGTGACGTCATATCTCCATGAGATTCATGCCGACACATTTTCCACACACAGCCTAAAAATACTTGTTATTGTGAGAAGTTGTAGTTTGATTTAAAAAAATAAAATAAAATAATAATACTTGTTATTGTGATGTGAAATATTTGGATGCTATGCATG
>NW_018243851.1:0-491 GCF_001263595.1 Phalaenopsis equestris | reverse complement strand
ACTACCACAGCAAAGTCGATCCAAGGAATATCTAGTTTCCTAGCATCTTCAACCATTCCAGAGAAGCCTGGAGGTTCCTCATCAAAGTTCAAGAATTGACAGTCAGGTCAGTCAGCTGATCCATATTGATCTAGCTTAGACGACCAAACTGATCTATACCGACCAAGTTCAATCGATCGGGCTGACCTTGCCGATCGAAAGCCAATTAAGCTTAGATGGCTGAGCCAAAGAGCAGCCGGACGATGAGCTCATATATGTAAAATATAAAAAAAATGCCACAGTATAAACCCCTCTATAGCAATAGCAATAATATAACATTATTTTCTATCATTTTCTCTACATATATGGGAATCACTTCATGAATAAGACATGATCTATTACAAGGGATTGCTTTTTATTCTCTTCTTTTCAGACTCTATTTATTTGTCTCTCCTTATTAAGGCTCTATTTCTTGGAGTGATTCACATACAAATCAAGATTCAACAATACCT
>NW_018243850.1:4375-5226 GCF_001263595.1 Phalaenopsis equestris | reverse complement strand
ATCCAACCCGTATCACCTCCTCCCACTTCACTTGACCCTGCTGCACCTCCTCCTACTTACTCTCCTCCACTCCCACAACCCATGGTTATTACGCCACAGACACATCTTATGACCACTAGATTCAGAACAGACCACCTCAAATCAATTCAAAAAGTCAATCTTTTACACCAAATTCAACCCACTCCCGATCCTGTGTGCTTCATCCAAGCCTCTAAGCTACCTCGTTGGCAGAAAGCTATGACAAAAGAGTTCACAACACTTCAGCGACAAGGCTCTTGGGTCTTGGTTTTGTCCCCAGTTAGTGAACCGATTCTCGGCTCACGTTGGACATATACAACCAAAACAAACTCATGCGGTGAAGTCACATGCTACAAGGCACACCTCGTCACTCAGTGACACAAGCAATAATGCAGAGTTAACTATCATGAAACGTTCAGTCCAGTTGCTAAAATCCCCATAATTCGCATCCTCATTATAGTGGCCCTTTATCATGGCTGGAATATACTCCAATTTGACATCTGCAATGCATTTCTTCATGCCAACCTCAATGAAATAGTTTACACAAAACAACCACCCAGGTTTCAAGATCCTCAATTCCCAAATCGTATATGCTTTTTTAAGAAATCCATATACGACCTTAAATAGGCTCTGAGATGGTAGTTGTTATTTTGACCCCCAATTAATGAACTAAGGTAAAATGACAATTTTGTAATGTGGCACCGCCACCTACCACATCTCTACCTACCGCTCACCTACCGGCCACCTACCGGCCACTTACCTCCCACTTACCACTCTCTTGCTTCTATAAATAGAGAGGGTGTGAGACTTAGGAGAGCAAGGGAAGAAATCTT
>NW_018243850.1:0-1172 GCF_001263595.1 Phalaenopsis equestris | reverse complement strand
ATATAATCTCATATGCTTTAAGTGTTGCCGAAGAGATAGAAGAAGCAGAACCGAGCAACTACAAGGAAGCCCTAAAGAGCAAGGAAAGACTCAGGTGGGAAGAGGCAATGAATGAGGAAATGGCTTCTCTGATGAAGAACAAAACCTGGGAACTTGTAGATCGACCAAAGAACAAACGAGTGGTTGGTTGCAAGTGGATCTTTAAGAAGAAAGAAGGCACGCCAGGTATTGACAGGATCAGGTACAAAGTCAGACTCGTTGCAAAGGGATTCACTCAGGTAGAAGGAATCGACTTCAACGAAATCTTCTCGCCCGTCGTGAAGCACTGCTCCATTAGGATAGTCTTAGCACTAGCGGTTCAATTCAATTTGGAATTAGAGCAGCTAGATGTTAAGACTGCGTTCCTGCATGGAGAGCTTGAAGAAACCATCTACATGGATCAGCCAGATGGGTACTGCACACCTGAGACAAAGGACAAAGTTTGCTTGCTGAAGAAAGCTTTGTATGGACTAAAACAAAGCCCCAGACAATGGTACAAACGATTTGATGAGTTCATGCTAAAGATCGGATTTGTCAGATGCAGCTACGACAGTTGCGTGTACATGAAGTGGCAAGACGGTGAAATAAGTACCTACTTGCTTCTTTATGTGGATGATATGTTAGTAGCCAGCAGAAGCAAGGAGGAAATCCAGAAGATCAAAGGTATGCTAAATTCTGAATTTGACATGAAGGACCTAGGACCTGCTGCAAAGATCCTAGGGATGGAGATTACTAGAGATAGGAAAAATGACACTTTATTCTTATCTCAAAAGTCATATATTCAGAAGGTTCTAGCAAGGTTCAACATGCATGAGGCTAAGCAGGTTGCAACACCCATTGGCCAACACTTCAGATTGTCAAACTCTCAAGCACCAGAGACTGAAGAAGAGAAAAGGTACATGGAGGGTGTCCCTTATGCCAACGGTGGTAGCATCATGTATGGGATGATCTGCAGCAGACCAGATTTGGCCTACGCCATTAGCATTGTAAGCAGGTTCATGGCAAACCCAGGACAGACTCACTGGGAAGCACTAAAATGGATCTTGAGGTACCTGAGAGGCACTACAGACCTGGGTCTGCTCTTTAAAAGGCAGGAATACAAAGAAGAAAAGATAGTTGGTTACGTGGACTCA
>NW_018243849.1:0-347 GCF_001263595.1 Phalaenopsis equestris | reverse complement strand
CATTTCACTCTTTCTTGCTTTCTCTCACTCTCACATCCCACTCTCACATCCCCTCTATTTCTCTTTCTCTACCTCCCATCCACTCTCTCCTTCCCCCTTTCTCTCACCGTAGCTCTCTCTCCCTCTCTTCTCCCATTATGTCTCTCTTCCTCTCCCTTTCCCTCTCCTCTCTCGTCCCCCTCTCCCTTTCCCTCTCCTCTCCTCTATCGTCCCTCTCCCTCATCTGCTCCTCCCTCTCCTTCTCTCTTGCTCTCTTCCCACTCTCCTCATCTTCTATAACTCTCTTACTCTCTCAAACTTCTTGTCTTCTTCCACTCTCTAATTATCCTTCTCTCCCTCCCCTCATC
>NW_018243848.1:0-1274 GCF_001263595.1 Phalaenopsis equestris | reverse complement strand
CTGCCCCACATGGGCCCTTAATTTTATTTAGAAGGAGAAGGCGTACTACATAGCTGATAATTAGCACCCGAATGATGAGATAAAGATGAAGCTTCGTTTTCAGTTTTTTTTTTAATAATAAGCATTATAAAACGACATCTCTATGTCGCCTGGAAGAACAAATCGGAGATTTTTTATAGAGATATCTGATGAAAATTTTTCTAAAATATATTTAAAAATCGTAATATGTATGCTTTTCCTACGGTTTAGTTACGGAATTGTTTTATATAATAAGTAACAGTTGCACGAGAATAGTAACATCCTCTGAAAATAAAAGATTAATCATACGACTCTAAGCCGTGATAAAATTTATATGATGATTGCATAATAAGTTGTTGGCTATGCCATCAATTATACCGCCTTCTTCCAGTAGTCCCTCCATCACTTGATCGGCCCTTCCTCTACTAAGAACCATGAAGAGAGTCATACGGTCCCTCTTGATTCGTCGGCTTGTCTATTTTTTGGTTCTTGACAACAAGATTCTTCTGTCGTTTCTCACCTTTAAAGTGTTGTTGTACCACTCTCATTCAGAAGGTGACAATCTTCGTTTCACTTCTTGAAGCTCATCCGAAGGATTTAAAATGTTCTCCATAAATACATTTGGAAGCCAACCAACTCAGGAAAAGAGACACGGAAAATATGGAATATTAAACGTCTCCTCACACCCTATTTATAAGAATTATGTGCAAGTAAATTCAAGAAGTTTAATTACTGAAGCTTTGACTACTACATTAATGGCATCTGCTTTTTCGTTTAATTCTTTTATTCTTATAAAAGCTATCACTTTAGAAAGAAGAGAATTCAGAAAAGTAGACCTAAGTAGGCCCACCAACAAAAGACTAGGAGACCCACTTATCTAATCAGAAGTAGAAGTCTGAACCAAATCCATGGCCAAAGCCGACTAGATGTAGTATTGGAACCAAGGACAAAAGACTAATGACGTCCCAATGGTCTGACGTCGAATCCATCAGACCAAGACCTAACAAATTGGCATATAAGCCAAACACCATAAGATGACCAATCGAAGCCAGCAATGAGTCTTTTGGTAGGCCATATCTAAGGAAAAACTCGTCTCCGTGGTACCATCAATCATCCCATGGATGCTCCAAAGGCTTCTTATCAAGGATAGAGAGGTAACTCCATTACAAAATCTAAAGCATCCCTTCAGCCCTCCATGTTGGGTATTGAGAGACCTATCGGGTTATGATGATTCATCTTTTGCCCCATAACCTAGC
>NW_018243847.1:0-446 GCF_001263595.1 Phalaenopsis equestris | reverse complement strand
TATAAAGAGGGGGTGATTAAATGAATACAATGTCATAATTTCTACAGAAACTATCATTTGTCGTTAATGTGATTTCAAATACTATAAACAACGACATTATCTGATTTAATTAAGCCATTGTGATGGGATGTTAATCCTTTTGACGTTGCATTGCTAGATGAGCTTGTAAGTTAGTCTTAGTCTGATTGGTTCAACCTAATTAAACTTGTTGAATCGATTTGAAATTCCGGTTGATCAAGATTAACTTGTTCGTTATCCACAATTTTATATTGTGCTCATCATTAGAATAATTTTGATCTGAATTATTTCATTTAAGAAACATCATTATAGAAAGTTTAGTCGCAATTAACAAACTAACTCTGCAAATATAAATTTTATGTCAAATCTATAAACCTGGAAAAATAAAATTTTAAAAAGAGGTCATTTATATCTCTACTGAGGTGGAG
>NW_018243846.1:0-841 GCF_001263595.1 Phalaenopsis equestris | reverse complement strand
ATACGATGGTGTATCATATGATGTCATAATACTTAAGTTATTTCCTTTATCATTGAGGGATAAAGTTAAGATGCTGTTGAATTCATTAGCACCTGGATCTATCAGAACTTGGAGTGATTTAGCACAAAAAATCCTTGCTAAATATTTTCCACCATCAAAAATTGCAAAGCTTAGAAATGATATTACATCTTTTAATCAGTTTGAAGGGGAATCTATTTATGAAGCATGAGAAAGATTTAAAGACCTCTTAAGAAAGTGTCCACACCATGCTATACCAGATTGGTTAATAAGTCAAACTTGTTATAATGGATTAATTGGATCTCTTAGATCAATTATCGATGCCGCTGTTGGTGGTTCAATGATGTCAAAACCATTTCATGACGCTTATGCTCTACTTGAAGAAATCACTACCAATAATCTTCCATGGCCTTCTGAGAGGATGAGTCCTAAGAAAGTAGCCAATATTCATGAACCTAATGCATTTACTATGTTAGCAAATCAAGTTGTTTCAATTTCAAGGAAGTTAGACTAATTTAAAATGAATTTTTCTCCACCAATTTCCATGATTGAAGAGAATTCATTTGGCTAAATGGTAATTCATTAAGCCAAATGGTAAGCCAAATGGTAGATTCTCAAACATCTTTAGAAACTTTGAATGCCATAAATAATAAGCAAAATAACCCATACTCAAATTATGATAACCTAGGTTGGATAAACCATCCCAACTTTAACTGAATAATAATTCGGGTGGTAAAAATCAGCAATGGAGGAACAACCAAGTAAACCCATCGGGAAACTGGAAAAATCAAGGGAATACTAATTATAGATCTACTTATCCTCC
>NW_018243845.1:0-1146 GCF_001263595.1 Phalaenopsis equestris | reverse complement strand
TGAGTTTCGAGATGGTTGATGTGGATCTCAACAAACAGCTGACCGGCTTGGAGGTCGCGTGTCGAACTATCACACGATTATACAGCCATACGACTACACAATTGCCTGGCCTAACAACTGCTTGGCCGCACTCATGGGTCCCATGGGGATATTCATGTACGTGCTAAGATACCCACGCCGTACGCATACTCTATGGGTATAATATGTAAATGTATAGAGACTCGTTTCTATAAATAGGAGGTCCATATCATGAATAAATGTTACACAAATTTTATGTTATTTATTGTGCTTTTGCTCTCTCTTTCATCCCCCAACGCTCTATTCCTTAGGCAGGTTTACCTAACAGATTCAGATTCAACATTATGTTATAATTTTGATGGTATTTAAATACGTACCACCCAGTCTTACGTATTTAGATTTTTTACACGTAAAATTTGCTTTTTAGATCTCTATCATTCAAAATTTTAATATCACATCAAAAATATTGCCATTTTGACTTTCAAACAGGTAAAATATATATTTTTATGCACGAGTAAGATGGCAGGGGCGAAACCAATAATATCTTTTTTAGTGCGGGCAAAATCATCAAATGTTAATATACCCACAGGAGGAGGAGGGGCCAAGGTTACCTAACTGCCTAAATTAAATTTTAAAATAAATATTAACTTACAAATTTCAAGGGCCAATTGCTCATCTAGGACATTATTTCATTTTTTCTCCTGTAAGATGATATACATGTAATAATTAAAGTTTCAGCATCATATATGTACATATATAGGCATTGAAGAGTATGTATGTAAATATATATATATATATCATTTGAAATAAAAACATAATAAAATAAATAAAATAAAAACGAACAGTCCCCCTTTGTTAAAGTAGACATGAGATGTTCACAGATGGGGACAGGTTATATGGCTGTTGCTTTCCCAAGTTCTTTTGCAGATCCAAATGCTGATAGGTGGTGGGGGGCTCTCACTTTGTGTGGCCATAGAGAAGGTGGGAAACATCATCTGTTTTGGACGGTCAGGAAGCTGTGGGAATTTGGGGGTATGTTTGTTGTTTTGTGCCAGAAAGTTTGGGACAGTAGAGCGATTATTTAACGACTTGGTGTTGTATGAAGGTTTAATACACACATAAATGAAA
>NW_018243844.1:21322-21740 GCF_001263595.1 Phalaenopsis equestris | reverse complement strand
TTTCAAAATTTAATTTGATTTATATAATTATTTTCCTGCAAAAATGTGCATTTTCAATTCCAAAAGATGATCGAGACAACTCATAATCACTTGCAATTTTTATGTGAGGTATCCCTAGACTAGAAAGTCATTTGGCCAAAATTTCATGATTTTTTGAATTTTTTTGTGATTTATTAAAATTGGTTGAATTTTTGGGGATTTTAATAAAAATAAAATATTTTATATGTTGAAAAATATGTTTTATATTTTTGGAAAATCTATCTGAGGTCAGGAAACCAAAAGAAATTTATTTTGTATTTTTTTTATTTTTATTTGATTTTTTAGAATTATTTTGGTGAAAATTCTATTTTTAAGCCTTAAAAATCATTTTAAGGTTTAAAAATAGATATCTTTATTTTTAGACCTTGAAAAAATATTC
>NW_018243844.1:19829-21263 GCF_001263595.1 Phalaenopsis equestris | reverse complement strand
AAATAATTTTGGAACATTTCCATGAGTTTAGTATTTTATGATTTTTTTTATTTTTTTTTTAATTATTAAAAGTAATTAAAAATAACCTAAAAATCAAGTTTTTATTTTAAATATATTTTTATTTTTATTAAATCCCCTTGATATCAAATAACTCAAAAAACTAAGTTTCATAATTTTTGGAGTTATATTTTGATTTTTAAAAATGATTTAAGTTTCAAATTTGATGGTCACTTTTAAAAATCAATTAAGAATATTAAATGATCTCCAAATCATTCGAAATTTTTATGGTGAGTTCTGTGGCTCATGAGCCGCAGTGGAAAATAAAAATAAAGTGATTTTAATCTCTGTGTGCTTCAAATTAAATGTTTTAATCAAATTAAGGTTTGCTCAAAACAGTGAAGTTTTTATTCTTAAAAATCATAAAATTATTTTTTAAGACTACTCTGGCCATAGGAAACTTACATGAATTTTTGTAGAATTTTCTAAGCCACATACAATTTTCTATAATTATTTTAGTAGAAAATACATAAAAATTTTGAAAATTAAGATCTCTGTATAGAGATCTCCTATGTCTTTGAAAAAATATTCAAATTGTGCACCTAGACAGATGCTACAACATATAAAAATTTGGGATCAAGGTGATGAGTCAATATTAATAGAGAGTTCAAAAACCTCTAATACTAATTAATTTTTATAAAATTAAATATGCATCAAATATGTATGAAATTTATTTCACATGATTCTCCTCTGTTCACTGAGCAAGAGGGTATTTTTATTTTATTTTTATGAGTTTTCTATGAAAAATTATGAATTTTTGAAATTTAGGGGTATTTTCAGAATTTTTTAAATCCCATAATTTTCTACTTAAACCCACGCGCTGACTGGATCATGGGCGGTTCCGAAATGCCAAGTTTCAAGCTCTGCACTGCTGCCGCCATCCGCATCAGCGCTGACTCAGCGCATTGTGCATATACGGGATCTCTGTCCGACGCGATCAGGACCGTCCGATCGATACACGCACGAATGGACGACATCCGTTCATCGTCCCTAATGGCCTTAATCGAGAGTCGTCCAACTTAAAACCTTAATATCTCTCTCGTTTCTTAATGGATTTTGATAATTTTTTTTAAATTGTCCATCTTGAAAAGACTAACACATTTATATGGTAAACATACTATGAAATCAAGCCATCATAAATGGAGAGCTCGCGAAGGCTCGGGAGAGTGAGTGAGATTATACCTTTGCTCCGAGAGCTTTGGCCTTAATCAGAGATTCTTCACACCTTCGTTGGATCCCAAAAAGCTTAGGGATGAAGCTTCTGGCTCTAGTGTAAGGCCTATATATGATTTTGACCACAGTCGATTTTAGGTGTTGATTGAGAGCTATGGTAGAGGCTAAATATGAGGGGGGATTGATGGGGGTTTGGCTTCCTTC
>NW_018243844.1:18886-19735 GCF_001263595.1 Phalaenopsis equestris | reverse complement strand
TTCTTCTCTGTGCTTAGAGAAGAATTTTGGATATTTTGGAGGAGGTTTTGTTAATCTATGGTGGTTCTTCCTTGTTTGGTCGTCAGCTCTCTCTTCTTCCATAGCCATTGCAATGGCTTTTTTATAGAGTTAGATCAGTTGGGATGCTTGGAGATGAAGTCTAAAGCTCTTGATGAGCAAGAAAAATGGCACCATAGGAAATTGTCAAGTGTTAGTGAGTAATTTGCATGAAACTTATCCTTTAATAAAAAAAATACTTACCTAAGAGATAATTAGGTTTGTTTATCCATGTCATTTGGCTCAATTAAATATTGTATTTGGTGTAGGAGACCATGAAATTTTCTTCACAATACGTGAAATCGAGCTCAAATTTATGGAAAATGGCCTATACCTTTGTCCAACAGGTGTGGCCTCAATTGGATGCTTGTGGAATTTTTGTTGAGGTCCAACGAAGCTTCTCTAAGCACCAATTAGAGTTCCTTTGAGTTTTGTTTAGAAATCCCAAAAATGGGGTTCGGCCTTATCCTCCACAACAAATGAAGGCTTCGGGTAGGGGGTTTGATGGGGAAGCTTCTTCTTTAGGCCTTGTGAAGGTGTGTGCAATGTTAATTTGATTTTGGTGGAGTTTGGTGCAGTGTCCTGATTTTGAGCTCGATTTTGAGCTCAAAATGGAACTCACAGAAGAGGCTTTGAGGGCAATTAATGGTGGAGCCCTTCTTCTCTATGCTTGGAGAAGAATTTTGGATATTTTGGAGGAGGTTTTGCTAATCTATGGTGGTTCTTTCTTGTTTGGCCGTGAGCTCTCTCCTCTTCCATAGCCATGGCCATGGCTTTTTTATAGATTTAGAT
>NW_018243844.1:18145-18431 GCF_001263595.1 Phalaenopsis equestris | reverse complement strand
ACTTGGGCTAGCCATGGGCTAAGTCCGAATTTCCACTCAAAGTCCCAATGTTTCTCTTCACTCTTGAGGGTCCAATATGACCAACCAAAAGTGGCACTACCGTAAACTTCCAATTGAGTGCTTCCAAATATTTGATACTCAATCCGAGAGGCATTTGTCACATTCCACTCATTCACCCACTCACCTGAACAGCATAAAAATCCAATTTTTCATTTTGAGAATGAAGAAGTGTCCTCAAACTTGATGAAGAATTAGAAATTGGGAATATTTTGGATTTATTGGGATC
>NW_018243844.1:16991-17600 GCF_001263595.1 Phalaenopsis equestris | reverse complement strand
GCAGGAAAGTCCTATGGCTAGACCTAGGCTACTAAAGAAATTTCTAGACCTCAACCAAAAGTGAGGTCGACAAACCTCCAAAATGAAGTCCCAGCTTATGGTATCATAAGCTTTCCTTAAGTCCAGATTATATATCATATTACCGCCTCTACAAGCTTTATTTAAATCCTGTAGAAGTTCTTGAGCCAGGAGAGTGTTATCAATGATGGACCTTCCTTACACAAAAGCAGTTTGATTGGGTTTAATTATAGAATCTAAGTGAGGTTGTAGCCTATTCACAATGATTTAGCTGATGGTTTTTTGAATGACAGTGGTCAAACAGATAGGTCTGAAATGATTCCAATTTTGCTGTATTTCAAATTTAGGGATGGATCGGATCAATACAGTGGTGGAGGAGCAAAAGTACTTTGGAAGATTGTTTCCTTGGAAGAAGCTTATAACAACAAACATAAGAAATAATAATTTCCCAGGACTTCTTGTAGAATTTAGCAGTAAAGCCATCAGGGCCAGCAGATTTATTGCTATCTATGGAGCTGATTGCATTCCATATTTCCTTTTCATTGGGGATATCAGTAAGCTTGACACCAGCAGTGTAGTTCAGTTCTGCCA
>NW_018243844.1:924-15957 GCF_001263595.1 Phalaenopsis equestris | reverse complement strand
GGACAAATCGCGGATGATCAATTAGAATATCAAAATTTGTTTCTCTTCTACAAAAAATCCAAATTTTATTATTAGTATTCCTAAAATGGGTGAAGCCAGCAAACTTTTTAATCAGATTTTGAGGGTTCTTGTGAACCATGGGTTCAAGAATAACAATACACCACAGTTTGTATTTAAAGTTCAGGTATAAAACTCTTTTAAGTGACAGAGGGTTAGCCATCCCCCTTATATTCCAGCAAAGTAGATTAATCATGGACTGGGGAAGGCTAGGATCTAGATCTGGTTCTTCCTCTAAGAAGTGGAGACCCATCCCTAGCTCTTTCAGCCTTCATAGATTGTACTCCTGCTTGTAATTTTTTTTTACTTCTGTCCCTGGTTTTCTCCTTTTCCTTACTATTTTAATTTGCCAATCTTCCTCAATGGTTTGTTTCAATTCAATAATACTTGATTCCTTTGGAGCTTTGTCAGGTATCTCTATGATGATTTGCTTCCCCTTCTCAGCATGTAAGGGGGATGTGGGTGTGACAATTGTGATTTCAGTATCTTCCTTCCTGATTGATCTGTGTAGTGGGATACCAGCTTGGCTGTTGGGTTCAGATAGCTCTCCAAGAGGATCAGCATCTAGTGGAACCACATTAATACTTGGGAGTGGTTCTTCTAGCCTTAGATTTGTTTCCTGTCTATTTTCTAACATAATTTATTCAGCAATGCCCCTTGCAGCATTAGCCACAATTTTTTCAGTAGCTATTTGGTTTCTTCCTGCCATCTTCCTATTTGGGGGATGTAATCTGTAACATTTATCTACAGTATGCCCAAACATCTTACAATGTGGACAGTAGTAAGGCTTCTGTTCAGCTATTATGTCCTGTCAGAACCCTTCAACATCAGAGCCAATCCAGATTCTCTTCAGTTCAGGGAGTGTGATATATCTTTCAACTTGAATTCTAGCAAGGCCAGGTCTAGCCTTATTATAGGTGGGAGCATCCACTCTCAGAGGTGTTCCCAATTGGCACAACACAATATGCAGACTTCCACAATAGAATTCATATACTTATTACTGATTCATGATAGGGAGAAAGATATTTTCATATTTAGTGTTTTTTTCTACAAAAACTCAAGTTATCTTTTTAAGTTTGTTCTATTTTTGTTTAAATATTAAAATTACCAAAAATATTTAAACTTTATTTACTGCAAAAATGTCTTTAGTTTAAATAATTGTCTCTTTAAAATAGAAAGTTTTCCAAAAAGTGCATATTGCATATCTTCCTTGTGGGTTCAATATTCAGGTCTTAATCAAAAAGTCTTATATTACTTGATAACGATATTGTATCCCAATATATATAAATTAAAAGTTAAATTCTCATTTTTCTTTAAGATCAAGATTTTGGTTTTGTTGCGAAATAAGGAAATATAAGTGAAAAATATAATCAGAATTATTGTTATATTGTTGGATATAAGCAGTTTTGGGATCATTTACCATGAAAATCTATAAGGTCACTAAAAAGAGTGTCTTTCTAAATTACTATATTTAAACTGTAAAACCTATTGATGTTGGAGTTATTATTGTGAAATTAGTTTTAGGTTTGATTGTGAATGGATCTGCAAATGGATTGGGACATCTATCTACTTTTTTCCCACTTTGTAGTCAAGCGCAACTACCATATGAAAGTTGAGAAAAGTGCTACTTCCTTGGAAGCCAATAGATCCAGAAATCTACTACAACTGTTTTGGAATGAGAGATAAAAATGATATGAATGTACTGATGGATCAAGGATCTTAGAATTCATTACTTTTTCAGCCCTGCTACAACTCGAGTGCACTTTCAAAAAGGATCAAGAAGATAGAAAAAGATATGCAGAATCTCATGCACGTGCTTAGAAATATTACTGAAATGCTGGATCATCTAGATTGGAGACTGAAGGAACATTTTGAACACACAGGGTGTATTGAAGATGGATTAGTACGTATGTTCAAGAAACATGTTTAGATTGAGGAGGAAAATTCAACTGAGAAATTTCCATTTCAACCCTTCTACAATTTGTATGTGCACTACCAATCAATGGGAGATATCTAGGAGGATGATATTGAAGATTATGTTTGATCTTAATCTATGCACGGAATATTTTGTGTAGTACCGTTTGTTTTAGTTTATTGTGTTGAATTGCATTTCCATTCTAATGAACACTATCTATGTTCATGTTTTGAATTTTGATGTTTAGATTTTAGTGTTAGGATGTTGGTTTGCTTTATGCTTTAGTGTTAGGATGTTGGTTTGCTTTAGAACACTGAATTTAATGTTTGTTGGCTTGAAAAATGTTAGTTTGTAATAGCACAGATTTTATCTATAAATGTGAGTTTTTTGTTGTTTGTGAAAATTATATGTTAGTGTGATGTTTATATATACTTGGAAAGGTTTATTTGAGACAAATAGAGGTTGACGTAAAGCGGTACAGAGCATATTTCCACAGAAAACCAAAATCTGGAAAATTTGAGCTTTAACGCATGATGCGTTAGATTGGCACATGATGCTCCAACTTGAAGATGTGCCCACTTACAGAGCCTTGGTGCATGATGCGCCAAAGGTCCAAACATGCTATATTGCCTAGAAAACCGAGAAATCACATAAATAAACTCCATTTTTGCTACTTGAGTCATCTTGTACCTCATGACTTTGGTCTAGGGCATCACATTGTCGGCAAAAGAGAAGGATTCGAAGGCTAAAAACTATAGATTTCATCTTCTCTTGGTAAGAGCTTCACTTTAACTTAGAAATTTTTTATTTTTACCATGGACTTTGGGAGACCTGAAAATAGGGATTTTTTATGAAAATACTTGAAGAAAAATCATGGTGAAAAGTTTCTTACCAAATAACCTTGCTTGAGGAGTTAGATTTTTTATTTAGTGATTTATTTAGAATATATTTGGATTTTTATAGAATTTTCAAATGGCTCCCTGAGTAAAAAGAGAAAGGTCGTCCGAGGACTTCGACGCATGAATATTTGTTAATTTCAAAGCCCAACATAGTTACAATACTCAAATTGAGACCAAGAGAATGATCCAAGAGCGGGCGTTTGCAAACCTGGGTGGCGAGGTCAAGAGACTGATTCTTGCTAGGAATTAGGAAAGATTCTTCTAGTTCACTATAGTAGCAATTTTCCCGATGGTTCGGGAGTTTTATGCAAACCTGAGATTTACTACTGAACATCAAATCCTAGTTAGAGGTAAATATCACATCAAATCCTAGTTAGAGGTAAATAAGTTGAATTTACTGTTGATCGGATCAATACTTTTTATGCTTTGAGGGGTGTATTTTTTGATGAATACGCTGAATTTATGATAACTTATTCTTCACTGGAGGAAGTGATTGCATTTTTTACTGATGGAAGAGGGGAATGGAAGATTAAGAATAATAAGATAATTAACTTCTCTGCTTTCATGTTGACTATTCAATCAAAAGTATGGCACAACTTCATTTCTGCCAAACTGTTGCCCACAAATCATTGGCTAATGTTACTAAAGACAGAGTTGTATTCAACTATTGCATTCAGAACATGAAGGCAATAGCTGTGGGTGCACTTATAGTTCAGCAAGCTCGAAGTATTGCTCATAGTTCTACAGATGGAGGATTGGGGTACCCTAACTTGATTTTCACTCTATGTGAACAATTAGGAGTAGAATCCCATAGAAATGAACAGAGATTGCAGCCAAAATATCTGATTGGGAGACATATGATCAGAGAGTAGAATCATTTGTTGAGTGTAGAAGTGGAAGAAGGAATATGCCCTCTACATCTACTGTAGGGGCATCTACTTCTTGATCTGTATCACTTGAAGGTATTTTGGACCAACTGATAATTCAACAGATGGATACAATAAATATTCAAACTCAGTTGGGAGAGATAGAAGCAAAGAATGCATGTAATGATGAATATAAGCAGAGAAGAGTTCAATATGATATTGAGTTTGAAAATGCCATGGTAAGTGTCGATAGTATTTTTGGGTGGAGTAGTTGCCTGTAAGAAGCTGTCGGTCACTGGAATCAAAATCTCATTGCCCGCTTTGGAAGGAAATTTTAATTTACATATAGATTTAGGTTTAGAATAATATGAAATCAAACTGACTCCATATTTTCATAGTTTAAATGAAAGAGCACTGTTCCTCAAAATCTCGTGTCTATCCCGAAGGATACATACAAGACTTGAGGGAGAGGCTCGATCAAATAAACTAAGAAATGCATTACATCCGTTTGGTCTGTGAAACCATTTTATTTGTCAAGAATTTCACTTATTTAATATGAAGAACTAAATAGGGTTTATATTAAGCTGGGTTCGAATGATCTTCTTATAAGGGCATACTCATATAGTTAATTACATCATAAATGACCGAAGTCATCTAAGAAAACTCTATATAAAAATTAGGAAATATTATCTTCAAGAGTTTCAAAAGGATAGGACATTTCAACAAGATTGGACAAAGAGGTGTGAAAGGGGAATGGTTCAAGTTTGGAACATTTTGTTTTTGACATCAGAAGGAGGAAGACCTAGGGGATGTCATGGATCCAGAGGAGAACCTCGGTGACTTCCCAGTCTATCCTATGATTTTGGCTTCAGTTTTGAGGAGAGATATTTAAGTGTTTTATCCTGCCAATTTTATTAGTTTAGGGCTTACATTTGTGTGAAACAATCACACAAATAGCCTGAAAGATGTGAGGATTTAGGTTGTGACGAACGATGACATCAGAATCCTAAGATAAGTTAGGGTTTATATTGTACAACAGAGCTCAACAGAGGCCTAAAGATGAGTTGAGGATTTATGTTGCAATAGGCTTAAATGGATTTGTCCTCCCTTTAATAAATCCTATGGCTTGTTATTTAATTCTAAGGAAATTGTTTAGCTGGGGAAGACATGTTTTGCTGTTGAAGATGGTCGTGCTTCCATGGTCGTGCTTCCCACTTCCCACCATGCTAGCTCCAAGCTCTTTGCCATGACGAGTTTAAGTTTTCTAGGGTGTCAAGTTATGATGTCAAATCAAATGACCCTATGGTTTAAGTTCTTTAAATTTTATGGGGCATGTCAGAGTTGATTAGAGTGACAGCGGTTAGGATCCTATGGTTTCCTTGTTCCGGTACCACTATTTTTTATTGGATTCACTTAGTCCAAATGAATTTACTAAACTCAACGTAATGAGTTCCATAATTTCATTTAGACCGTGGGAAGCCTCGTTAGCAATCATAGGTTACCTCCTCCAAGGGATTCTCGATCTTCTCATAAAGACGTCTTAATTTAGTTGTAGTTGTAGTTTTTGTGATGTTTGTGATTAAATTTTGAGTTGTTTTATATTTTGAATGTTGTGGAGGTGATTTTTATCTTGGTTGATTTTAATTTTGGTTTTGGGTTTTAGTTTTGTAGCTATCCTAACAGTTTTGGTTTTCATTCAGGGTGACATTGTTGTTTAGCATGCGAATTTTATAAGCATAAAAAGTACAGTATGAAAGTACAAGAAAGGCGACATTGTAAACTATAAAAAGTGTACCTGGCGAGTCTTCTCATTCCACCACCTGAAACTCAAAATGCATGTGAGAGCACTCTATATGAAGCGAATAAGTAAGGGTTTGGTGATCTACCCAACCCTAGGTTATATCTTGGTGGGTCCCTATTAAGGATGATTTCTATGATTTTTTTGTTAAGCAAAATATATTAAGTTTAGTAGACCTCCGAGGTATCCAATAGATCTGGAGAAAGAAGCAGGTCCATGCTTCTTGAGCTCTTTTTAAACTTATTATGTTGCTTAATAACACATCCTATAAATATCTTTAATGCTCAATGAACATTGATGTTTCAATTATCCCTAAGAGTAGGGTAATTATCACTTATAATTTAATTTGAGAATTATGTAGGTGAAGACCCTTAAAGGGACAAGTTAATGTCATCAAGTCACTTAACCAACTTTTTAATTTGGGCTTGTAGTATTTTTTTCAATTTTAATTATTTTTACCTTTCTAATCCTCAATTAATCAGATTTGATTTAGCTTAGGTCACCACTAAGCCCTTTAGACTTTGGTAGATGTCTTAGTTATATTTTGAAAGAGATTGAACTTTTAGGTGATGATGATTCATTATCAAAATTTTTAAAAGTAATTTTAATCATTAAATAGGGGTATTAAATTGGAGAGTTATCAACATCCAAAATTATACACCTACGTCTAGTCTAGGATCATTTAATTTACAAGACTTCCGAATTTTAATAATTTAAGGAAATTACAAATTTATCCTTTAATCAATAAAGATGAAATTGGTTTCTACCAATTAATCCCCTTGTGTTTCAATTAATCTCCTAATCTCCTTGTGTTTCAATCATCTAAATATGTTGATTAGGATCAGAGGTTATCCATTCCCCTTTCTTGAATTAAGCCTAAATGTTAATTAAGGCTAAATTTCTAAAATTACACTTTTGCCTCTAAGACTTTATCACTTCATAATTTGTCAAAATTAATTCAAATGACTATGGAGTTTTTATCCTACCTTACTCATGAGTCAATTAAGACATCAGAGGAGAAAATGTAATTTTTCAAATTTTAATTTAATTTACATATTTATTTTTATGCAAAAATAGGATTTTTCAAAGAAAAATCCATAACTTGACCAAGGAAAAGCTTAATCCCTTGAAATGTTTACTAGAGGTAGACTTAGACTAGAGAATTATTGGAACCAAAATTTCATGATTTATTGAGTTATATTTGAATTTCAAGAATTCTTTTAAGTTCTGGAGCATTTATTAATTATAAAATATTTTAAATGTGGCACATTAAGTTTTATATTTTTATTAAATATTTTTGAGGTCAAGGAACCTAGAGAAATAAATTTCACATTTTTTTTTCTTTGAATTGTTGGAATTAATTTAGTGAAAATCCATTTTTAGCCTTTAAAAAATTATTTTAAGCTTTAAAATTCAATATCTTCACTTAGAAAATTAGGAAAAATATTACAATTGTTCCTAAGTGCTTAAGAAACAATTTAGAATATTTCCATGATTTTTATTATTTTTATGATTTTTATTATTTTTAAATTATTTAAATATTAAAAATAGGCTAAAAATAACATTTTTATTTTAATTACCAATTTATTTTTAGAAAATTCTTCTAATCACAAAGAACTCCAAAAACTAATTCTTATGATTTTTTGAGTTATACTTTAATTATTAAAAATCATTTTATTGTTAAAAATGCCATTTAACTTAAAAAATTATTTTGATTTAACAAATGAGCTCCAATTATTTTGAATTTTTTGTGGGGAGTTCTTTGAACTTCAAATTATAGTGGAGATTAAAAACCAAGTCATTTAGATGTTTATTTTTCCCAAAATTGATTTTCTTTTTGTTTTAGGGTTTGTGAAAATTAAGTATATTCTTAATGACCTAGCTCATGAAACATTTTCCAAAGGTTTGGTCATGGTCAACCTTTCAAAATTTTCTTGGAATTTTCTAAGCAACATGATTTTTATTATGATTGATTTAAGTAAATAATAGACATAAACTTAAAAAATATGGATCACTGTCTAGAGATCTCCTTTGACTTTGGAAAAATCATATAATGTTCCCTAAGATAGAGCTAACAACATGCCAAAATTTCAAGCCATGGTGAAATGTCTACATGCATGGAGAATCAAAAAACTTAAGGCATTATTTAATTGATTAAAAATAAAATATGCATCAAATAAACTTAAAATCATTTTCACATTGCTCTCCTCTATTCACTGAGTAAGAGGATATTTTTATTTTATTTTTGTGATTTTCTTAAACCAAGATATGAATTTTTGAAGTTAGGGTTATTTATTTAAATCAGAAAATACCGTATTTATCTATTTAAACGCGCGGTGCCACCTTATCCTAGGCGTCTCTTAAGCTCCATGCAGCGTCCTCTAGTTCGGTGCCACCATCCACCTCAACACTGACTCGGCCCGTATTTCATGTAAGAAGGCGTTGTTCGGCTAGATCTCTTCCGTTGATGAGATAAACGCGCGATCGGATGGCTCCCCGTTATTGTCCCCAATGCCTTAGCTCGAGAACCATCCATTTTCAAAGTTTAAGATCTCACTCATTTCTTAACCAAATTAAGTGCTGTTTGTTTCTATATGCTTGTTTAAGTGAGAAGAACACATCCATACGGTAAACATGCCTTTAAACTAAGCCTAATCAAATGGAGAATCAAAATAGGCTTAGAAAGAGGGGAAGTTCAATACCTTTTTTTTGAGAAGGGAAGCTTCAATTGGAGGTGCTCGACACATTTGTGGAGGTCCAAGGAGGCTAGGGATTGAGCCTCTTGCTGTGGTGAAAGGTCTAGATATGAATTCAACCAAGCTCGATTTTAGGTGTTGGTCCAGAGCTATGCTAGGGGCTTTGTATGAGGGGGATTTAATGGGGCTTCTTCTTCTTTCACTGTGGTGATGGTGCGGGTGAGTTTAATTTTATTTTGGTGGAGTGTAGAGGTGTGGAGAGCTCTGTCCTACCTTCGATAAGGTTTTGAGCTCAAAAATTGAACTTTGGCAAGGGGATTTAGGGTAATGGGGTAGTTGGGTTACATTGTGCAGGTCTCAAGGAAGCTCAGGGAGTGATTTTTAGCTCAGGGAGTGATAGCTCAGGGAGTGATTTTTGAAGGATCTCCTTGAGAAAATTTTAGCACACCTCTTTATGGCCATGGAGGTGAGGTTTTATAAAATTGGCTTAGGGTGGCTGCCATTGCCAATTGGGGGGTGAAAAAGTTGGTTTGGTGGAGGGCAGAGAGGCTTTAAATTTAAAATGAGATGAGGTAGCCAACCGGAAAGGCTAGGGTTGGCTCTCTGTTTGGCCATTTTCTGGTGACTAGACTGACCGGAAAGGCTAGGGGAGGTGGCCAGGAGGTTAGGTGAGCCACGGGAATATGTCACAACAATTTATTTTGGCAGGTGCTTAGTTTTGGCAAGAATCCATTAGGCTTAAGAAATTTTGGAAGCAAATCCATTGATTTGGTGATCCTTGGTCCATGGCTCATTTGGTTGGTTCCATGGGGTTTATTCTGGTCAATAAGGTTTAAATTTTGGCTGTGGTGGTCTTGGGTTGGTCAACTTGGCTTAATTTGGTTAATTTTTAGTGAAGGGGACCATGTAGGTCAATTAAGCGTAAAGTAGGCCAAAACTTGGGTTTTGGCTAGGCTAGCCATGTCAATTGACCCAATTTATTGATCAACATTGTGTAGATTATTGTAATGAACATTTTTTTGTGAAGACTTGAAATGATTTTGAGTTCAATCGGGGGTCCAACCTGAGGGATTTTGTAATTTTGATCAATTTAGGCATGTTGGCCTAGACTCGGGTCTAGATTGGGCTAGGCTTGGGCTAAGTCCAAATTTCTTATTTAGAATGGTCAATAGAAATGTCATGAAAAATTTTCAACATGAATTGGGTGCCAATTTTGGGTCTAAGGCATTCAATTTCGTGGAATTTGGGGACATAGTCAATTTGGGGTAAATTTGGGGATTTTTGGATTTAAGTTAAAATTAAATGAAATTGAGGCTTAACCAAGGCCAATTGAAGGTCAAGTTTGATGTTTAGGAGTGTTATGAAGAGTTTTCAGCATAAATTGTGGCAAATTGAGTAGGCTATAGGTTTAATTTGGTGAGATTATGTCATGTGGCCAAAATTGGGGGTTAGCCTTAGATCAAAATTGGGCTCAAGACATGGGCCAATTAAGCTTGAATTTGGTTTAAATTGGTCATATTTAAGGTTAATTGAGTTTAGAATTGAAATTGGGTGAAATTTAGACCAATTTGGTGGACATTTGAGGTAAATTTGGGTAAATTGGGCCTCTAAAGATAATTTGGGGGTTTTGATCAAAATGGTCAAATTATTCAAAATTAGGTCATGTGGTAGTTGAGAAAAATGAAATTAAGAATATTTGGAAGGTTTTGAAAATTTTTGGGATTTTTTGAAATTTTTGAAATTTTTGGCTAAGGAGGGGCATTTTGGTGATTTGGCAAATTTTTGGTGATTTTGGGTAATTTGGATGTCTTCAAAAGGTTTGAAATGATTTTTGAAAAAATTTAGATATTTTGGATAAATTTGGGGATTTTGGCCAAATTTAGGGTTTTAAGAGTCCTCAGGTAATTTGGCGGAGTTTAGAGGCAAAAGACCAAGTTAAGTATTTTTTGTAGAATTGAGGTGCCAACCATCATAAATGAGATATGGACCAATGGTAACCCCATTTGGGTCCTCTATGTACTGGTTTTAGGTACTGGTTCCTCTATGTACTGGTTTTAGCTAAACTCTAGCCTAGGGCCAGTGGGTTTAGGGGACCATCTACATGAGTCTCCCAAAGGATTAAGGGATCAAAGTTAAGAAACTTTAGGTTTGTATTTATGAGTGATTGTGAATGAGGGGAGTGTAGTGAGTGCCTTAGCTCTAGGACAACACCCAGAGTCAAACCTAAGGGCAAGCAGTCCTATGGGATCTCTGTGAGCTCCCCCATAATGACCCCACCTACTAAGTGCTAGAGGTTAGGACCACTATGTGGAACTTCAAAGTGAGTAAAGAGGAGTTTGAAATTTCTAATGGTGAGGGTTCCTTTTCTAGTTTTATAGTCTAGAGGGTTCCTTTTCTAGTTTTATAGGAATAGTCAACAGGAAAAGTTCTATGGCTAGACCTAAAGAGGAAAAACTGGAAAAACTAAACTCAACCAAAAGTGAGGTCAACAAATGGACCCCCAAAAGGTGTGGTGTGCTGGGAAAGCACACTGCGCGTATTAGCGTTAACTGATGAGATGAACAAAACCAATATAGACTTCTAAGTCAACAGACACAACAGGAGTGTAGAATTTGAGTGTGCTATTTGTTTCCTTTGGGGAATTAGCAGGTAAATATTTGATTGGGATCAAGAGGTAGAAACTCTCACAGGGGATTGGAGAGTAGGTTTTGAGTTATTAGATATCAAGTGTTTATAGAGGATGTGAATCAGTACGTAAGTGCTGACCCCGAGGTGGGAATTGAAATTTAGGTATCAATTCTAAAAGAGGGTCAAAAGTTAAGCACCGATCACGAAAAGAGAGGAATCAGAAGGTAGGGACTGATTACAGGATAAGAATTGAAAGTTAAAGATCAATCATAAAAGAGAGGATCGAAAGTTAAGGACCAACCTCGAAAAGAGGTGAATCATAAATTAAGGACTGATTCAAAAATGAGAATTGAAGGTTAATGATCAATCTCAAAAGAGATTCAGAAGTTAAGGACCAACCAGGACCATTAAGGACCAACCTCGAAAAGAAGTGAATCAGAAGTTAATGACTGATTCAAAAATGAGAATTGAAAGTTAATGATCAATCTCAAAATGACTCACAAGTTAAGGACTGACCTCAAAAAGAGAGGAATCAGAAATTAGGGAATGATTCTAAGATAAGGATTGAAAGTTAAGGATCAATCACAAAAGAAAGGATCAGAAGTTAAGGACCGATCTCGAAAAGAGAGGAATCAGAAATTAGGGACTGATTCCAAGATAAGGATTGAAAGTTAAGAATCAATCACAAAAGAGATGATCGGAAGTTAAGGACCGATCTCAAAAAGTGAGGAATCAGAAATTAGGGAGTGATTCCAGGATAAGGATTGAAAGTTAAGGATCAATCACAAAGATAGGATCAGATGTTAAGGACCGATCTTAAAAAGAGAGGAATTAGAAATTAGGGATTGATTCCAGAATAAGGATTGAAAGTTAAGGCTCAATCACAAAAGAGAGGATCGGAAGTTAAGGACCGATCTCAAAAAGAGAGAAATCAGAAATTAGGGACTAATTCTAAAATGAGAACTGAAAGTTATGGATCAATCTCAAAAGAGAGTCGAAAATTAAGGACCGGGACCGACCTCAAAAAGACCGACCTCAAAAAGAAGTGAATCAGAAGTTAAAGACTGATTCAAAAATGAGAATTGAAAGTTAATGATCAATCTCAAAAGAGAGTTAGAAGTTAAGGACCGACCTCAAAAAGAAGTAAATCTGAAGTTAAGGACTGATTTAAAAATGAGAATTGAAGGTTAATGATCGATCTCAAAAGAGTGTCGGAAGTTAAGGATCGACCTCAAGAAGAAGTGAATCAAAAGTTAAGGATTGATTCTATTAGGGACTAATTTTAAAATGAGAATTAAAAGTTAATGATCAATCTAAAAAGAGAGTCGGAAGTTAAGGACAGACATCGAAAAGAGTGAATCAAAAGTTAATTAAGGAAATCAGAAGTTAGGGATTGATTCGGAAGTTAGGGATTGATTCGAAAATGAGAATGATGGTGTTGAATCCAAAGATATATGTCGTATGCAAAGGTTAACATTGTTGAAGAAAATTTATGAAATTTTGTGAGGTTTTGTGCAGAATGTGAAATTCTGTGAGGATGTTAAAAGAATTAGTGCAGACAAAGATAGTTGTGCTGACGAGCAAATAGTAGGAGACCTCGATATTGAGAGAATCAACTCAACAAATTTATTTTCTTTTCTTGTTGTTTTTAAAATGTTTAATTTTCAAAATATATTTTCAAAAAAATAATTTTAGTTGGTTGATTTTTCAAAAGAAATTTGTTTTGTTGTTTGTTTGTTATTAATATTATTACATTTTTTTAATTAAATTTTATTATCATTAAAAATTTTGTTGTTTTGTTCTTTATTCATTGTACTCCCGAACCAACACATGGTCCGTGGCTTTTATCCATTGCACAAAAAGGCAATTTGAGAAAACAGGCAAATTTCTGAAAGAAACTTCATTCATCTGCTCCAATAAGTGTTACAGGTTAGGTGTAGGCCAAGGTCTCAAAAAGTACAATGCGCAGATTGCATCAAAGTACATCTGCATCAAAGTACATCCAAAAATAGGCCATGCCAAGTACATATCATAAACTGAGCATGTCTAATACATATCATATCTGTTGTAATGTAGTGCAGCAAAATGAAAGGAATCCTCTGAAGGTCTGTTCCTGGTGTGACAAGCTCTTGATCGAGCAGACATTCTAAGCCACGCTCCAGAACAAGAGTTCTCTTTGCATGTACTTAGAGGTGCAACCCTCTCATAGCTTGTATGGTAGCAGTTCCTCCAATTCTGGATCTGGATGAAATCCATATGGCATTTTATTGTTTTCCATTTATCAAAAGGTCACGGACTCCCTACGGTGTCGCACCCCTGGAATACAGTTTTGGCAATGTCCGTCTCATTTCCTTTAAGGACTATCACTGAACCAACAGGCAGCGAAATTTCTACAGGTCCTCTGAATTTGCCAGGACCAATGATATCAATTTCTTTTCTAAATAGGATATTTCTTTTGCTCATGAATGAGACCGTACAGAAAGGCCTTACGAAGTCATGGTAATCAATGTACGGAGGTATACAGTCTCCTTCAACGTATATGTTGATGATGCAACTATTAGGGATGCAGTTAGCTGGTAGTATACTCTATCTGACCATTCTTTTAATTATCCATTTTATCATTGGAGGTAGTGGATCCATCTGATCGTGTCTGAGAATCCCAGGAGGATTTCCTTGTCTATCGTTGGTGAAGTTGTAGCAGCAGTCGCATTGGATAGTAATCCTCCCCTTTTCTTGCATCCATTTTCTTGGCTCAGAATAGGTCCTTTCCATAAGTAGGCCTGCTTGACCTCTATCTCTTAAGTCAAAAATGTAGTCGATAATGCTTTGTTCATCACTTTCTAAGAAGAACTTGATGTATAATTCCAACCCTTCTAATATGTTGATGAATTCTCCTTGCACTTCTTTGTATAATTCAAAATTCATTTTGTTTACTCTGATTATTCAGTAGTATTCTTCCATACTTAGAATCGGTGGCTTTCAAGGATGTTCTCTCATTTTAACGGTGGCGGGAACCCAAGTTGGTGTTGTTTCTGTTTACAGCAGAATGTACGACTCTGCGTCTGACGGGACGTATGGCTCTATACCCCATGGGACATATGGCTCCGCATCCATCGGGACATATGGCTCTGCATTCATCATGTAATCAGTGTTTTGAGATCCCTCATCAGTAGATGCATACTCCTCTAAAGTGTTGTAGCTTTGTAGGTGTAGGACATTGCAGTCCGGGCACTCCATGAAAGCCCCTGCAGCTAATGCTCGTGCTAGTATCTCAACGTTGTAGGTAGGGCAACCTGTACACAGAACATCTGAAGCTGGTGGTATTTAACCAGACTTCTCATCTATAGCAGGCAAGCTGGAAGTGGTTTCTCTCATGCCTGGATCATAAATGTTTCCTTCAGCAATAGAAGTAAGCAAGTTCTCCACCTCTTTCTGGCGTCTTCTTTCTTCTTGTAAGAAAACCCTTTGCTTTCGATTGCTAGCATTTCTACATTGAGTTCTTCATAGTGGTGCGTCTGTAAGTCTTCCATTATTGGCAGCAACTTTGGCAGCGACTAGGCCTCCAGTTGGCGTAGCTATCATAGACGGTAGGCGGTTGGGCCCTGGTCTGACTTTTTATTGCTATAGATTATGAAAAATTTAATTAAATATAATCAATTAACATTTGAATTCTATGCAAGTATATGTATTGTTATCAAGTAATAATGGATTTTCTATTTAAGCCCAAAATATCAAATTTGGAAATGACGAATTTGCTAGGAAATTCACAGAAAATCAATTGAAATCACTGTCACAAATTTTAATTACTGAGATGTAATCAAAATTAAATTTCTAAACTATTATCATAAACTATTATCAGTTAAATTTCTAAACTATTATCAGATCAAATATGAAAAATTTAAAATAGTAAATACCAATCAATGTTTATGTAACAAAGATCAAAGATTCTTATGTGAAAAAGCGTCCTTCCCACTACAATGAGGCTATCGTAAAATGAGATGAGATAAATGTTCATAATGGCTAGGCTAGGAAGATAGTGGCTCCCACTCTAGAGCTCCCACTTCCCTTCACCTGAAGGCTAGCTCTCGCTTCAATTTTTAAACACTAAGACTGAATTGAAGATTTTAGTCTGTCACCCTAAAGATTCTCCAATTCTACACCCAACAAAGAATAT
>NW_018243844.1:0-765 GCF_001263595.1 Phalaenopsis equestris | reverse complement strand
CGGAGTTGAAAAATCATCACAATTTATTTTACAATTTAATATTGGCACATTCATATTATCTCTTCATTTCACCATATCTCAGAGTAGGGAGAATGATAGAGGGAACTACTCAGACTTCATGAGAAATAAATAGCAAAACACAAATTTCATATATAAAAGAAATTTCATACAACACTAATAAACAAATAATACTTAGCTGAAAATACTTTCTCAAAGTAAATTCCTTGTAGCCTTTTCTTAGAAATGCAGGAAGAAGATATCTCTCACTTTTTTTCTCTCACTCTCACTTTTTTCCTTCTCCAACACTCTTACAAAAAGTTTCACACTAAATCTCACCACAAAAACTCTAAACTATGAAAGCAAAATCACTAATTGACTATAATATGGAAGGGGAATGAAATGATGTGGTACGAGAAATAAAAGTAGAGGAGTGAAAAACGTAGAGGAGCACTTTTTATGATGAAATTCAGCTCCAAATAAAGCCCAAGGTCGGTTCTCCAGAAGGTGCCTCCAAAAACTCTTCAAAAAGTCATCCAAATTCATCGAACCTTCTAGAAACGGGGTCTGCACCGCCTTTGGCGCCATCGGCGCTGAGAAAAAAATCTCTGCATTAATTTGTTCTACGTCATCGACACTGCCCTCGATGCTGCCGGCGTTGAGAATTTTATCAAAAATGTCATTTTGACTCCAAATTTCATTCTTTTTTGCTTTCTTTTTTACTTTAAGTCCTAAAATTAACAACCTGCAAGAAAACATCAAAATACC
>NW_018243843.1:0-3497 GCF_001263595.1 Phalaenopsis equestris | reverse complement strand
TCTGAATAACTCGTAAAACTTGTCATTTGGAATTAAATTAATTTATTAGAGAGGGAGAGGATCCACTACTCTTGTTCTTATGGCTTCCAACTCGAAGGAAACTTCCAAATATAGGATTTTGAACTTGAGGAAGTTCATTACATTCGATGCACAGAGGTTGCACAATAAGATTCTTATGAAAAAGAGGTTGATCAAGGAAAGAGGTTTTGTGAATAAAGGATTCAATACTCTTGGTACTATTGTGGAAGAAATCATTGTGCAAAGCCAATGGAAAGTACTATGCTACACAGTTGCTGTCGTGAAGGAATTTTATGCAAATCTTCATGGGATTAATCAAGGAGTTTTCTATGTTCGAGATTGTTGGGTACAATTTACTGCTTCAAGAATCAATGATTTGTTCTTGATCGAGAATGTTTCAATTTGCCATTATGCCAACTTTGCCCCTACATGAGACAATATGAAAGAAGTCTTTCGATTCTCGACGTATGAAGATGGAACCTGGGAGATAAGAGAAGACAATAATGTAAGTTTCCTTCTTCATTATTAAATTCTGCATTGAAGCCTTGACATATATTTACTTTGGAAAAATTGCTCCGTACTACAAAAATCATTAATGTGACGAAGGAAAGTACTATATTGAATTACTGTGTTCAAACTGGAAAACCTATTGATGTGGGAGCTTTAATTGTAAAATCTATTCTTGGTTTGATTTTGAACATCTACTCATGGTCTTGGACATCCATCCAAAATATTTTTGCTTTGTAGCCAATCGCAAGTTCCGTACAAAAATTGGGAAATAGTGTTTCTTCCTTGGAAGCCCATGGGTCTAGTATTAAACTATGATTACTTAGAAAATGGAGAAGTGGATGATAGAAATGTTCATAAGGATCATTCATCTCAAAATTCATCACCTTTACGACCTTGATTTCCGGATAGTTCTTATCTAATTTTGAAGATGATTAAGAGGTTAGAGAAATACATGATTAATATTCTGATTAGTAGCATTTATGATCAGTTTAAGCATCTGGATTGGAGAATTAAAGAGTAATTTGATCACAGCAAACTTATGGAAGAGGCTACGGTGCGAATGTATAAGAAAAATGTTTGGATCGAAGAAGACTCGAATGATGAATTTTCTTATTGTTCTTTCTATAACTTATTTATGCATCGCCAATCCATGGGAGATATTAAAGAAGATGATAATATGATAATATTGAAGATGAAGATGTGTAGCAACTCTGAAGTTCAGAATTCTGGTTTATAAGAGCTTATCTGTGTTTAGTTATGTTGGATTTCCTTAGTTTTCAACATCGGACTTATTATGTTTTCAATTAGTAGTTGATGTTTATTTTTCAGCGTTAGAATGTTATTGATGAGATTACAACGGTGAGTTTTATGGCGTGATTTGAAAATACTCGTTTGTAATTGTTTGGATTTATATATAAATGTGAAGTTATTTGTTTTTTATGAAAACTTAATGTTAGTAAATTACTTAATTATAAAAATCCAAGTGAATTTAAACTAATTTGAGGATGGAGTGCTTTCGTGTACAATGTTTTTTCTTAAAAAAAAATCAAAACTGAAAATTTTGAGCGTTGACGCCTAGGCGCCAAAACCAGCCTCTGGATGCCTGATCAGCAAAACCCTTAAAACTCGCAAAAATGAACATTAACTCTATTTTTTCTGCTTTGGTTCTTTTCTTACCTTGCATGTAAGGCCGAAAAGCTACGTAGAGCTTCCTAATACTTGGATTTGAGGCGATTTTGAGGCTTGAAAATCTTGGATTTCATCTTCTCTTGGTAAGAGCTTCACTTTAACATAGAAATATTTTGATTTTCACAATGGATTTCTCCTACATTATGTGAAAACCAAAAATTGAAAATTTTGATGAAATCTAGTGAAGAATGCATGGTGTGAAGTTTCTTAGCAATGATTTTGATTTTTAGGAGTTTACTTTATTGCTTTTATGAATTTATGTGGAAATATTTTGAATTTTTAGAGCTCTTACGACTCCTAAGATGAAGAAGACGAGGGGAAGAGAGACCTTTGACGTGAAAAAATTTGCAAACATCATTTTAATCGTCCGAGAATTTTACGCAAACCTACGAGAAGCTTAGGATGATTAAGTACTCATGTGTGATAAGAATGTTGAATTTACCCTTAAAAGAATCAGTGCACTATATCAGTTGAGGGATGAATTTCATTGCGAATATTCAACATTCGATACATTTGATTTGACACTGGATGAAGTTATTGCCTTTCTGATTGATGGAAGAGAAGTTTGGAAAATAAAGAATAATCATAAGGTAAACTTCTCTACTTCTATGTTAAACGCTCGATTCAAAGCATGATAGTATTTTATTTCTGCTCGACTCTTTCCGACAGTCATCTTAGTGAAGTTACTATGGAGAGAGCCACTTTAAATTTTTGTATTAAAAAAATGAAGAGTTTAAACATTGGATCTCTCATTTATTAGAATGCCCATATATCTTCTAGAGATGGGACTACTGGAGGTTTAGGATACCCTGCCTTAATTTTTACTTTATGTGACCAATCAAGAGTAAATTATGATAGATATGAAGAATTATTACAACCTCTTAAACCTATCAGTAAGCCCAGTTTTCATACTTATGAGTTACATGTTGGACAACGAGCTAGGGGTAGAGGTAGTGATATACCTTATACTTCATTTTCTAGACCTTCTACATCTAGCAATACTTCTTTGGAGAGTGTTATGGAGCAACTGCTTATTCAGCAGGGTGATATTTTGATGCTTCAAAATCAAATGAGAAGTATGGAAGCTTGCAATTATCTTAATGATGAGTATATGCATAGGAAATTTGATTTTGAAATTTCTTATCATGAGGCAATGGCAAAATATTTGAGGGGTGATCATACTATAAGATTCTCAACTTGCCCTGACTTTTTTACGCCTTATGAGCCTGGAGATGTTGAGGGAGATGACCTCGAAGAAGAGGATGAAGATGATGACGATGAGGATGATGATGAGTTGGTTTCTATAATGTTTGTTTATTGTAGTTTGTTTTCATGCCTTTGTTAGTTAGTTGAACTTTATTTTTGAATCATGTGTATTGTAAAGTGTGATGTTAAACTTATTATGTGTAGATTTAGATTGTTCGTTTATATTTCAGTTCTGTTTGTTTTTAAAATTTATTGTTTATGTTTAGAGCTCTCTTTTACTTAGCAATTCTTTTTATATATCATGTTTTACATAATGCTTTATACCTTGTTTTTCTAAATTGGTATCTGCAAAGTTTTATGTTCAAAACCCTCCATAGGTGAGTTTTATTTAATGCATTTAATGTTTTCTTTCTACCTACATTTTTGCATTAAATACTTTAAAGTATTAAAAATTTAGGTTTGGAGGAAAGAAAAACTTTTCTTAAAAGAAACTAAACTTTATTTGTCCTCAATGAACTATATTTTTAAAATTATTTTTAGCATAACTTTTGATATCAGAGGTCAACTTGAAGATA
>NW_018243842.1:0-635 GCF_001263595.1 Phalaenopsis equestris | reverse complement strand
AGGAGTTATAGAAGATGTCCTAGTGAAAGTGGATCAATTTATCTTTCTTGTTGATTTCATTGTGCTAGATATGGAGGAAGATAAAGAGATACCTATCATTTTGGGGAGACGTTTCCTAGCCACATGAAGAGCAATGATAGATGTGCAAAAAGGGGAATTAACAATGCACCTCAATGATCAAACTGTTACTTTTAACATTTCAAGGTTAATGAAATACCCTGCAAAATGAAAAGATGATGAATGTTTTAGAACGGATGTTATAAGATATCTAAGTGAGTGTCATTTTAAGACTACTTATGAAGAAAAATTTGAAGAAAAAGATTTGGAATATGATACACAAAAAATATATGCATTTTTAGACCCATATTTTATACCTATTTTTGATGATATTGCACTTTAATTGAAGGTATTTTGATGTTTTCTTGCAGGTTGTTGATTTTTAGGGCTTAAAGCAAAAAAGAAAGCAAAAATGATGAAGTTTGGAGTCAAAATGATGTTTTTAAAGAAATGCTCAGCACTGGCAGCGCTGACGATGCAAAACAAATTAACGTAGAGGTTTTTTACTCAGCGATGACGGTGCCAAAGGCGGTGTAGACCCCTTTTCTATAAGGTTTGATGTATTTGGACGATTTTTT
>NW_018243841.1:0-2327 GCF_001263595.1 Phalaenopsis equestris | reverse complement strand
GAGAAGCTCATGCCCTAGCCGAAAGAGAAGCGGAAGAGAAAGGAGGAGGCGAGTACGAAAGAAGTTTCCTATACTTGGGAAGGCACGGTCGGCTAAATGAGGGGTTCTACGTGCAGAGACACTCGATTCTAAGCGATCAAGCCGAAGGAGAAAGAAAGGATTGCGAGACGATCAAGGAAGAAGAAATTTGTGCGGAGGCTGAGCTTTTGGGAGACGAAAAAATTATTAAGGTTCATCAACAACAACAACAAAGCCTTAATCTCACTACGATCCTTTTTCTCCATTGCGTCCTATTTAGTGTCATATTTTCATTTAGTTCTAATAAATTAAGATCATTGTTTATACAAGAAGCCCAAATCTTCTTAGGTCTACCTCTGTCTTTCTTAATATAAGTCGAATCTAAACATCTACTCTCCTAATCGAATCATCAGATGGTCGACGTTTAATGTGACCAAACCATCTAAGACAACTCTCTCTAACTTTTTCCAACTATGGAGCTACAACAACCCAATCACGGATATATTCATTTCGCATTTTGTCTCTAAGCATAAAGCCACTCATCCACCTAATCATTCTCATCTCAGCAGCACTTAACTTAGTATTATGCTTCTCTTTTAAAGGCCAACATTCCGCGCCATAGAGCACTACAGGTCTCACCACCCTCTTATAAAATTTTCCTTTTAGTCTAAGCGGGTCCTTTTCTATCACACAAAAGGCCCGAAACATTCCTCCACTTCAACCAATCAGCTTAAATTCTACTATTTGTGTCCCCATCTATATCACCATCACTTTGAACAAGAGACGACAGAAATTTAAATCGTTCACACCTTTTAATTATTTGATCGCCCAAAGTTACGCTTTTGTCAATAGAATTTATACTACTAAAATTACATTCCATTAATTCAGTTTTAGTTCTACTCAAATGAAGGCCTTTAGACTCCCTAGATTTTTTTTTCAACAAGTATTACGCTGACTGTCGAGTTATACACTGGCTATCGAAATTTCATGTATTAAGGTTTACGTTTTAATAAAATATATTATTTAGTTTGTGTATATATATAATAATAATAATACCAATAAATATTATAATAATAATAGTACGAATAATTTATTTAAAATATGAAAATAAAATTTACAATTACATATTTAAATTAGAGTGGACATTAATTGGATATTAAATAAAATTAATATAAATCATAAATGTTGATTAAGTTGTAGTTTTGATGATCAAATTAAAGTAACATAAATACTTAAAATAGAATTTCTAATCAACAATTAAAGTAACATAAGTAATTAAGCATAATTAATGATATGCTTAAAAATTGATTTTTTTATGATATTATAGACAACTAACAATTCGAGACAAATATTAAGTGTGTTAGAAGATTTAAGACAAGCCATACAATTTTAGGGTAAGTACTTGTACTTTTAAATTCTATTAGGATTTGATTTCTTCTAACTTTTATACACTTTGTTAATTGTTTGGATATATTTTATACTACAAGACTAAAATCAAAATGATTTATCTGCTCTTTAAGCTCATTTGATCGTATTGAATTGAATGTCACTAATATTTATATATCCATCAAAAGAATAATTCAATATATTATATATATTTCCATCTCATTTTAAATCATAACGGCTCGTGTGGCCATGTAGTTCTGCACCTATTGCACAGAATTGGTGCAAGTTCAAATTCAACACCCTACATCTACTTTTTCTCATTAATTTAAACAGGCCAATTTCGAGTCGAACACAAATAAGAATAATTAAATTGAGTAGAACATAAACACATTGTTTATGAGCAATTTTAAACACAAGTTGAACACGAACCAATTTCAAACGAGTCGAACACCCAATTTCAAACGAGCCAAACACCCAATTTCAAACGAGTCGAACACAAACCAATTTCAAACGAGTTGAACACGAGTCAAGCCTGAGCTCGCTCACGCTTGGCTTGTTTATAACCCTATTATAAAATACCTAGCCAATACAAATTGACTTCTCCATGGGACAAGTCGATGACCAAAGAGAGCTTATCTACTTTAAGGTGACAAAAATATTCACTTTGCGTTCTCATTTGCTCGCCACAACTGCTTCATTACCATCCATCAGCTCATCTCCACCCATGATTGTAACGGGAAGCTCAACCAACAACGTACACCACCAACTTACAAAGCAAAACAAACTTGTCCTTCTCATGAAAAAATATAACTATATATGACATTAATGCAATGAAATAGTGAAAATGCTTCCTTAATTAACTTCCTCTCAGGCTTGTCGCACTTCTTCGCATCTCAATGAGTTATCTTTAACCCTAAAATGTG
>NW_018243840.1:0-609 GCF_001263595.1 Phalaenopsis equestris | reverse complement strand
CGAATGATGCTAAATCTAAAATTCAAATATCTATATCTTAAAAAGTATCAAGATTCATGTATGATGATACAAATTTATTAATAATAATAATAATAATTTAATAAAATTTTGCAAAAATGTTTTAAATTGAAATAAACCGTACAAACTAAAAAATATGACAGTTACATTCATACAACCCAATTCTTGTGTATTTACATTTCTAACACATACATTTTAATTATTATATTTATTTCACATAAATAATTTATTTCTCATAAAAATGTTATCATTTTAGATTTAAAAAAATTAAATATATCTTTTAATGTATAGAAAGTAGGTATGTATGTAAAAATTTAAGTTTAGGTGTTAGATATCTATATACAAAAGAGTTAAGTGGGATGTATTAAAATCTTCCACATAAAAAATTAGAAATTTTGCTGCATGTCGTCACTTCTGGAAGCCAAAACCCTAACTTCCGAACTTTACGTCTCCACGCTGCCTTGACGTAGCTCGTCCACGACTCCGGGTGCGAGAGCCCGGACCGTACTGGTCTGCATTCCGGCGCAAGCATTCGACTTTTCACCCCAATACATTCATCCCCCTTCACGCCTTCACGTTTTCCCTACGGTT
>NW_018243839.1:0-774 GCF_001263595.1 Phalaenopsis equestris | reverse complement strand
CGAGTTGTTCGCGAACAACTAGCCGTTTTGACAGCCTTAGGAACAATGAACAATGAAGCCTAAGAGATATATTGCACTTGGATTTGCTAGCAAGGATAAGCCTTACAATTAAAAATAGAGTTACATATATACCACTCAATTTTTATATATTTACATATCTACCACCTAAATCCAAGTTTTACATATATACACATTATTTATGCATGAAAAGATTACTTACATTTTAAAAGTTAAAATAGTGTAATTTTTAAGTGATACGAAAGACTTTTGGGTGTTATAAAAATAGAAAGTATTTTTATAATTAGTTATTCCGCGCTATCTTTGATAGCCTGGCATTCTAATTTTATCTGAATTAGTTCCAATTTAGGGGAAAAATATTCAGTATGGACGTCCATATGTCTGAATGACCAACCACGGGCCGTCACGTCGCCCCTCGATGATGTGTATGTCGATGTAGCGCCCGGTGTTGGCTTTTCGGACGTGCGCTGTCTGGACAGAACATTCTCTTTTTGAGACGTCTAAAGTTTTTTATTCTTTAACTATTAAAATAAGCTTTTCAACCACAATTTTTATTATGTGATTTAAATACAATTATAATTAGAAAGATAGAGACTATATATATACATAGAACGAAAATTTACATGCATGTCACACAATAGTCCGTCGACCATTAAACATAACCTTTCATGCATAGGTTTATAACACCAAAGTATAATAAAAAAGAGTAAAACTATCAAAATAGTGCCCGACTATTTACACGTGATCATTTTAGTC
>NW_018243838.1:0-436 GCF_001263595.1 Phalaenopsis equestris | reverse complement strand
AAATGCATGTGCTTGCATAGTCGATTAACTACATATTAGATGTTTGATCTGGATAACGTCAGGTACTAAAGGGAACCAGTCAGTTGTTTGCAGAGAGTTAGGTTGTGGAATGGAGTACTTAGTGTTGTTGAGAGTTGTTGCTTCAATTGTGTAGGTGTGTTTATGTGTTTGGAGTCCCGTATTCCTATAGTATAAAAATGTTGGAGAACTTATCTTTACTGAATTAGGAAGTAGTGGTTTGTTGATTTCTAACTTTGTACCCAAGAATCATCCGATTGAACTATGATGTTTTAGCTGTAATCTTGAGGCCAGTCTATCAATGAGTTGGCATATTAAGTTGGGTTTGTTTTTTGTGATGAGAATATCATCAACATAGATATGAACAAAAATTTAGCATTACCCTTATGATAAAGGAGTAGAGATGGATCAACCTTGC
>NW_018243837.1:0-436 GCF_001263595.1 Phalaenopsis equestris | reverse complement strand
AAATGCATGTGCTTGCATAGTCGATTAACTACATACTATATGTTTGATCTGCATAACGTCAGGTACTAAAGGGAACCAATCAGTTGTTTGCAGAGAGTCAGGTTGTGGAATGGAGTACTTAATGTTGTTGAGAGTTGTTGCTTCAATTGTGTAGGTGTGTTTATGTGTTTGGAGTCCCGTATTCCTATAGTATAAAAATGTTGGAGAACTTATCTTTACTGAATTAGGAAGTAGTGGTTTGTTGATTTCTAACTTTGTACCCAAGAATCATCCGATTGAACTATGATGTTTTAGCTGTAATCTTGAGGCCAGTCTATCAATGAGTTGGGATATTAAGTTGGGTTTGTTTTTTGTAATTAGAATATCATCAACATAGATATGAACAAAGATTTAGCATTACTCTTATGATAAAGGAGTAGAGATGGATCAACCTTGC
>NW_018243836.1:0-1731 GCF_001263595.1 Phalaenopsis equestris | reverse complement strand
TCATCACCTTTTCTCATTGACTTGCACACCTATTATCTAATAATCACATATTTTAGACATGTCGCGCCCGCGGCTACCAGCCCGCGTCCTTACATGTTCATAGAATGTACTTGTTTTTCGCCTTTATTGTGCCTTTTTATATGTTTTTATTATGTTTTTGGAAGTCATTTTGGGTAAAATGTAGGTAACATATGTAAGGAGTAAGATATGATTCAAAATGAGAAAAATAAAGAGAAGAGTGGTGTTTTGGTGCCTTGGTACTAGGACCTTGCGCCTAGGCGCCAAAAAAAATCCGTTGGAGTGCACAAACAGAGAGCTTGGAAACCAGGCACGGGATTTGTAGTGTCAGGGCGCTGGACTTGGAGCGCTACCCCCTTGCAGCATCTAGGAACCCAAATTGTAGAAAATTTCTTAAGAGCACAGAAACCTAGTGTTGGACATGGAGCATTGGGGCCCCACGAAGTGCAGCATCTAGGCACCATGGCACTAGCACCTAGGCGTTGTAGAAGAAGAAATAGCAACGTCCCAACGACACATGTAGGCACCTCTGCGCCAGTACCCGATTTTGACAATTTGAGAAGTTCCAACTTCGGCTCGCTATGGAGAATATATAAATTGGAAGAGAACGAAAATGTGCGGGTTTTTTTCTTATTTTTCTTTCAACAAAAAAAAATCTTGAGGAAAGAAGAAGGGAGAAGGCCAGAAGAAGATCAACTAAGAGAGGAGAAGTGAAATTTGAAAGAACATAAGAAAGGGAGATAAGTTTTTTTGAATTTTACTTTGTGAATTGTATTATTCTACTTTTAAAACTTTTGTATTTTAATTTCTCTTTCAATCAAATAAGTTTATTGACGTGTCCAAGCATGAGTAGTGAGTAATTCTCTAATGCTCCCTTGGGATGGGGAAGTAGATGTGTGAAAGTTTATATGTGGCTTTAAGTGTAGCCATTTACGGTGATGATTAACACTTCATTTACACTTCACTTCAAACATTTGATTTGCTAAAATCTATTGTGAATTATGAATCTCAGAATAGATCATAATAGAATCAACTAAGTTAATCACATTAGCCCAAGAGAATAGGGATATATCCTTCAGGGTAATGCAAACTTATTGGGAGAATGTTAAGATTGGGATAGTAATTGGATTTATGGAAGTAAGTCTAATTTCTAGCCAAACTTCTTTATACTACCAGAAGGATTAGGATTTTATTTAAATTACTTTCACATTCAAAGGTCTTATTTGAACATTTCAAGGGAAAAATTTTAAGTACTTGAAAAACCCTTCACCTTATTTGTTATTAAGTTATGATTAATTTTATAGTATTTAATTAAATCAATATTTTAGGCTAGAATCAATATCTATATGTTAGAATTTTCCTTACTTAAATTCATCTCGTTCGTTGTGAGAATGACAACATGACTACTATCCCGATACTAATGATATGCGGTGGATACTTGCATGAGCAGCCCGTGCTTTGCAGCACTTGGTACCCTCATTCTCATTGAGATTTTCCTGATTTGCCTATACAATTCGCTTGCGCCTAGCCTGTTGTGCGCCTGCGCTGGGTTCGGTGCTCTTGCACCGGCCCTTATCTAGAAGATGCATAGTCGGCTTCATTTTTACCACCAGTTCCATCATGACTATTAATTTTATTAATAATTTTGGGTTTGTACTATGTGATGACCTCTATTAAATTTTTTTTTGGTCGAAGAGAACAAAATCAAGGCTT
>NW_018243835.1:0-1883 GCF_001263595.1 Phalaenopsis equestris | reverse complement strand
TCATCACCTTTTCTCATTGACTTGCACACCTATTACCTAATAATCACATGAGCCACATCTTTCCTCTCTCTCTCTCTCTCTCTCTCTCTCTCTATCTTAAATATTTGGCCTAGCCATTTAGGGTGCGCTTGTTTCCACTTTTAAGCTTCTGTTCTAAACTAGGACTGTATTTGTCGCGTTTGAATCATGCATCAGTGGACGCGCAAATTTTAGACATGTCGCGGCCGCGGCTACCAGCCCGCATCCTGACATGTTCATAGAATGTGCTTGTTTTTCATCTTTATTGTGCCTTTTTATATGTTTTTATTATGTTTTTGGAAGTCATTTTGGGTAAAATGTAGGTAACATATGTAAGGAGTAAGATATGATTCAAAATAAGAAAAAAAAAAGAGAAGATTGGTGTTTTGGCGCCTTGGTACTAGGACCTGGCGCCTATGTGCCAAAAACAATCTGTTGGAGTGCACAAACAGAGAGCTTGGAACCAGACGCGGGATTTTTAATGTCAGGGCACTGGACTTGGGAGCGTTGCCCCCTTACAGCGTCTCGGCACCCAAATTGTAGAAAATTTTTTAAGAGCATAGAAACCTAGCGTTGGACATGGAACGTTGGGGCCCCACGAAGTGCAACATGTAGGCACTAGCACCTAGGTGTTGTAGAAGAATAAATAGCAGTGCCCCAACGACACATGTAGGCGCCCCTGCGCCAGTACCCGATTTTGACAGTTTGAGTAATTCCAACTTCGGCTCGCAATGGAGAATATATAAATTGGAAGAGAAAGAAAATGTGCGGGTTTTTTTCTTATTTTTCTTTTAATAAAAAAAAAATCTTGAGGAAAGAAGAAGGGAGAAGGCCAGAAGAAGATCAACTAAGAGAGGAGAAGTGAAATTTGAAAGAGCTTAAGAAAGGGAGATAAGTTTTTTGGAATTTTACTTTGTGGATTGTATTATTCTACTTTTAAGTCTTCTATATTTTAATTTCTCCTTCAATCAAATAAGTTTATTGACGTGTCCAAGCATGAGTAGTGAGTAATTCTCTATTGCTCCCTTCGGATGGGGAAGTAGATGTGTGAAAGTTTATATGTGGCTTTAAGTGTAGCCATTTATGGTGATGATTAATACTTCATTTACACTTCACTTCAAACATTTAATTTGTTAAAATCTATTGTGAATTATGAGTCTCAGAATAGATCATAATAGAATCAACTAAGTTAATCACATTAGCCCAAGAGAATAGAGATATATCCTTCAGGGTAATGCAAACTTATTGGGAGAATGTTAAGATTGGGATAGTAATTGGATTTATGGAAGTAAGTCTAATTTCTAGCCAAACTTCTCTATACTGCCAAAAGGATTAGGATTTTCTTTAAATTACTTTCGCATTCAAAGGTCTTATTTGAACATTTCAAGGGAAAATTTTAAGTACTTGAAAAACCCTTCACCTTGTTTGTTATTAATTTAGAATTGATTTTATAGTATTTCATTAAATCAATATTTTAGGCTAGGATCAATATCTATATGTTAGAATTTTCCTTACTTAAATTCATCTCATTCATTGTGAGAACGACAACCAAACTCCTATCCCGGTACTAATGATATGTGGTGCATACTTGCATGAACAGCCCGTGCTTTGCTGCACTTGCTACCCTCATTCTCATTGAGATTTTCCTGATTTGCTTATACAACTCGCTTGCACATGACCTGTTGTGCCCCTGCGCTGGGTTCGGTGCTCTTGCACCCGCCCTTATCTAGAAGATGCATAGTCAGCTTCATTTTTCCCGCCAGTTCCATCATAATCTATGAATTTTATTAATAATTTTGGGTATGTACTATGTGATGACCTCCATTAAATTTTTTTTTTGGTCGAAGAGAACAAAATCAAGGCTT
>NW_018243834.1:0-2607 GCF_001263595.1 Phalaenopsis equestris | reverse complement strand
CTTTAGTTGTGGGATTGAAACTTTCTCACAAACAGTGCCAAATTAATGCTTGCTAGAAAATCCGCGGCGGTAGAGTAATGAATTATCTTCTTAGCATTACATGAGGATTCAACACACACTCAGATGAAAGAGAATCAACATGTGATGACACCAGAAGTTTTTATGTGGAAAACCCGAAATGAAAAAAATCACGGGGTCTGGCCCAGTTATAAAAATTCACTATAAGTTGATTACAGAATCTCTTTGTCCCACATACGGAAAAGAGTTACTAGATTTTCTAAAATACAAGGTCAACCGACAGCGTATGGTTAGCGGCGGTCGACGACAGTTGATGACGGTCAGCAGTGGTCGGTGGTGGCCGACGACGGTCTACGGTGGTCGACGACGGTCTGCGATGACGGGGATGATGTTGGACATAAACTCCTTCTCATAGCCTCAAGTTCTCTCTTAAGCCTCCCACCTCATGTGAGGGGTGAGGCTCTATTTATAGTGCTTTGGGTGCAATTAATGCAGGAACATGAACCATTTTAATTAGACGATCCAGGTAGCTTCCATCGATCAAATAGCGTTTGATGAACATTTGAGTGCTTTAAGGAAGTCAGAATTGAGTAATCTTGGGCTCGTTAGATTGGTCTTGTCGAGACACTCGATTCGAGTATAAACTCACTAAATTCTACATCCATTTGACGTTTCAAATGTCTCCAGAAATCCTCCAAGGGTGATCTAACGATTTGATCCGTGCTTTGATCTGATTCAGATTATACTAGTTTTTATATCATTGGATCATTCTCATCGAGTCTGTCAATAAATTTATTGAAATAAGAGCTCCGGATGACTTTTAATCAATATTTGAATATTTTTTGTTAAAAATATTATACGTTGTTTGTCGACTAACTAACGTAACCCTATACATTTCACATCCGGGTTTAGGATCGACAATGACAATGTTCTTTTAATGTATATATGAAACATAATTTATTGCTTAGTAAATTTTGGCACATGATAAAAGAGAAAATAAGAGCTTATTTATAGCATATTTAAAAATTATCATTCTATTTTTTTTTTTTTGGAATAATTGTTGAGCGTGAAATATTATTTTACAATTTATTTATTTATGTGAAATAATGAGTAGTACATTATAAATCGTATTATCTAAATTAAAAGAATAAAAATTGGGTGAGGTATAATAATGAGAACTCAATTGGATATTAAATTTAAATTAAAATAAAAACAGAATTTAGCGAGGATTTAGTCCATTTCCATTATAAACGGTCTATTATGTGAGACAGCATTAAACTTTCCCTGTTTCTTATCAATAATATGTTATATGGATATATAGCCAATTCATCGCCTCTCCTCACACACCAACACAGCAATCATTTCCCCTTCCTTCCATGGCCGCTCCCTTCCTCCTACTCTTCTTCTTCTTCTTCTTCCTCCTCATTTCATCCCCCGCTTTGACTTCCCCATCCCCAAACCCATTCACCGAAAAAGCAGCCTTAATCCGTTATTGGAACCGCAAAATCCCCAACAATCTTCCTCACCCTTCGTTCCTACTCTCCAAACTCACCCCTCTTTCAGCCTCCGATGCCACCACATTCTTCAACCTCGCCGCCTCCGATCCTTCACTTATTTCCTCCCATCTCACCTCCTTCTGCTCCGCCGCAGGTCTACTCTGCCCCACAGACCTCACCCCTTCCCTCTCCTCCCACCCCCGCGACTCCAGCTTCGGCATCTACCAGAACAGCAACTTCACCAACTACGGTACTGGCTCCTCTGACGGCCTCTCCTCCTTTAAAAACTACTCTGATAACCTCAACGCACCCCTCGACACCTTTCGCCGCTACGGTCGTGACTCCGCCGGCCACGATGACAAGTTCTCCTTCTATGCTCCCAATGGCAATGTCGTCACCACAAATTTCACCTCTTATGGCACAAACACAGCCTTCGGAACCGACGATTTCACCGCCTACGATGAATCCTCCAATGTACCCGACCTTAAATTTACTAATTACGCCACAGATAGCGCCGGCCGCGAAGGACTTTTTTCACAGTATTCCGTTACTACAAACGCCGGCAACCAGTCGTTCAATAGCTACGGGAAGAACGGCAATGGCGGAACATCTGATTTCAGTTCCTATGCGAATAACAGCAATGTGATCGGAAGCACGTTTACACATTACGGCGAGGAAGGGAATGCGGTAAACGATACCTTTAGTTCGTATGCAGAGAGCGGGAATGTGCCGCAGAACAATTTCCAGTCGTACGGCGAGGAAGGGAATGGAGGAAACAATAGCTTCAGTTCGTATGGAGAGAACGGTAATTTGCCGGAGAACAATTTCCGGTCGTACGGCGATGGAACCAACGTCGGATTCGATAAATTCAACAGCTATCGTGATCAATCAAACGTTGGAGACAATTTCTTCGCTCATATGAAAAGGGTGGCAACGAAGGAACCGCCGATTTCACAAATTACGGAAACTCTACTAATCCCAGCAGCGATAACTTCAAGGGCTATGGTGAGGGTTCCTTCAATGACCTAATCACATTCAAGGAATACTTCTTCGCCGAGAACACCAGCTTCAAATCCTATGCCAAAACCGGCAT
>NW_018243833.1:0-417 GCF_001263595.1 Phalaenopsis equestris | reverse complement strand
GATCCCACCGTGACCCATTCAGCTTCCCACGAATTTGTGGGATTCTTGAATGGCGTGAAGCTTCGTGCAGTGTAGAGGCGCCCCATTCGGAGCATTGTTCTGTGCCCGATTTCAGGCACTGTTTTACACTCGCGTCCTCGCGTCAAAAGATATAACACTTAATATCTTCAATTAATCAATTCATAACAATTATTTGGAGATAAATGAAACAATATAAAATAGGAAAGACTAAATAGGGAAGGAAAAGAATTCATAATTTCTAGGAAAAGAAATAAAGTTATATTAAGAAATAAATCTAATCCTCATAACCTGATTTGACAAGTTTGAAAAAGCTATGGTGGCCATGGGATATTAGCAGGTCAATCCTGATCCTACGGTGTTCTTTCATCAAAATGATGGTCACATCACTTTGTTTGT
>NW_018243832.1:0-296 GCF_001263595.1 Phalaenopsis equestris | reverse complement strand
ACCGCAAGGAACTACTTCTTGCACTTTCCTTCCTCTATTCCGAGGAAATTCGAAGAAGAACATGGAAAAGGCTGCATCGTAGTCTTAAGGAGAACCGTGTCTTATTCCTTTCTTTCGAACCGCACGCACGGATACCAAACAAATGATGCGAACGTTCCTTTTATCGCAACTGAGAAAGGCCGATGGAGAGAACAGTTGAATGGGAGTAGGAGGCAGAAGTCGCAACGTTTTGCGATTGGGGAGGCGGGAGCGGGAAATCAGAATCGGTCTCCAGCGCTAACACCGCAGCGACGCGA
>NW_018243831.1:0-389 GCF_001263595.1 Phalaenopsis equestris | reverse complement strand
ATTTGAACCCGTGACCTGAGGGGACTTACGACCTTAAGAGTGGTTGCTCTACCAACAGGCCACGATACACACACAAATCTATATTTATATGCATAGATCAGTACCTTTTGGGTGCTCTTAGGTGAGTACGATCAACATACAACATTAATCACACATATATTATGCAGATGTAATAATTTCTCGTATCTTCACACTATATGCTCCCTTGCATCTTACCCTCAATAAGAGGAGAGAGTATTACAAGGTGCATTTAGACTCGGTGTACAATATATGCACAACAGCGTATAACAGTGTTGCCCAACGAAATCAAATATATTTGAACTTCGCAAGCAAAAATTATTTTCAAAAAAAGAGAAAAAGAAGGCCGATCAATAATCTCATTTTCAAAA
>NW_018243830.1:0-589 GCF_001263595.1 Phalaenopsis equestris | reverse complement strand
GGATTTTTAGATATACATTTGCCCAAGAGGTGAGGCCTAGATTGGGTTCCTGTGAATGCTTCCCAATAGTCCAACGAACCTTCTTAAAGTGTCACATTGCTTTGGTATAGTGCCCAAGTACGATTTTGATCAAATGGTGGTGTAGCCTTGCTCTAAAGTTGGGTTACAGTGCTCGAGAGAGAAGGGTTTTGATGAGAAGCATCCTCTTTTCGTCTAAGGAAGCTTTGGGTGACATAACTTGAACTTTGACGGAGGTTTGTGTAATGAAAGAAAATGGCATTGGCTTTTGACCAAAAGAAAATATGTTGAGATTTTCATACCTCTTTTATACTGTTTTTAAAAGTAAGGCATTTTTGATGTTTTGTCGCAGGAATGATGAATTAGTCAATGGAGCAAAAGGATGCAAAAAGGAGCGAATTTGGAGCAAAAAAGACCAAAATGAGGAGAATTGCACTAGGGCGCCGACGACACCATCGAGGCCAATGACGACGAGCTTTTACCGAGGCTACAGGACAAATTCTCCAGAAGGCCATTGACGGCGGGATCGCCGGTTTTGTGACATGTACAATGGATAAGGCTGAATTTTGGA
>NW_018243829.1:0-3231 GCF_001263595.1 Phalaenopsis equestris | reverse complement strand
TTGTTTAACTATTTACATACATACCACAGACCATTCATCTCAAATCTCCATCTACTTGATTTGGGATCGCATGATTTACACAAGATGAGGTGAGAGCTATTTCATGGGTGTAGAGCACCAAGGACCGTCGAGCATAAGGCGTTGAATCTTTCTGTCTGAGTGGAGAAATTATTGCATACGGACACCGCATGCATCTCTGCATGCGGTATCTGATCCTGACTCAGGATTATTTTAGTTTTTTTTTTTAAAAAGAAAATTTAAGTGGGGCCCACCGAAATACATTCTGACCGTAAATCACCTGATTTACGGTCAAGATGTATTTACCGCACGCACGATGCGTGCAGATCTTGCGTGCGGTGTCCGATCCGTATGTAATAATTTTTCGTCTGAGTGACGTCAAAGTGTGGCATTTCAGTAAGGATGGATCATCGAATAGTGAGGACGGTTAGGAAAGAAGAGGTAAGCCTTCGATTCCAATCTCATCTCGATGCTTTCAAGTGTGCTTTATGAATTGCCAAGAGATTGGGTAAATTTTTATGATTTTTCTTGATTATTCATGGTCACAGTGTTTTTTTTTCTTTTGTTGTTGTTGGTTGTTCCTTTTTTTTTTGTTTTATTTTTCTTTTATCACTCAATTAAGCACAGTACATGAAAGCTTGTGGGATTTTAGAGAAAGATAGGTTGCTACTTTGCTTGAGGATCAAAGGCCAAAGCTAGACTGCATCAGGCATGCTGCTTGCGGAGGGAAGAAAGAAGTGGTGCTCGAGGAGTGAAGGATGGAGCGGGGCTACAAAGGAAGAAGCAGGGTGAGAGCTTTAAGGATTCGGTGGAAAACGGCAGGAAGCAAGGAAGAAAAGAGAGAAGAGCATGTGACAATCGTGGAGAGAGTGAAGCGAGTGTGATGGTTACGTAGTGGTATATTTGATGAACGAAGAAGTCTACAGTAGTAGTTTTGTTATATTTAAGTTTAGTTTGTTGAATATGTAGAATACATAGTTTTGGGTGGTATGTATGTACATCCCCCCCTTTTTTTAATGTTATAAGAAATGCTTTTTATTGTGCAAAAGAGTTTATATTGCACGTTATTGGCATAGTTGAACATAAAAAGAATTGTCTTCTTAAATTCATTGCACTTTAATACATTAACTAAAGATTAATTTGGGCTTCTACTATTGCTAGTTTTTTGTGTTTTCCTTAAACTCAGTTCCCAGAGCTTGTTATTATTCTGCATTTGGCTTACTTCAATAGTTTTTGGCTGGGCATATATATTGAAGTATAACAAATAAGCTTAGGAGAGTCAGCAATCCTGGAAATCAGTTTTTAAGTTTTATTTGTAACATGGAACCACCAAAACAATGAGATATGTTTTCCCAAGGATTAAAATAGTTGGTAAATTTATGACATCATCTAAAAAACTCCAAAATTCCCCTCTCCTCCGTTAACCTTAACCCAAATTTCTGATTTTTTTAATGGTAGATTTTTTCAACCTTTTTTTTATTAGTTAGGGACTAATTTGACACATTTTGGAAGTTATGGACTAAATTGACCCCCTTTAAATAGTCGGGGGACCATTTTGATACTTTTCTCTTTAAAGGTTTTACGAGTAAAAATCGAAAATATTTCTTATCTTTTTCCTCCAATGCAAATCCTCTAATTCCTTTCCAGATACCTTCTCGATTTGGTTCCCGCTCTCCCCTGTTGTCTTTCTGAATGGACTGAACCACCACCTTACTACATTATATGATAGGGTGGAGGCATTGCATTCGCCCCACCTCTTCTCCTTCTATAGCCCTATGTTGAAACCATTCCTGATCCCCTCCTCTCAGTTTCACCCAGAACCTTCTTTCGTGCTCTAAACCCTCACTGTGTACTTGCATGGAGCTAGCCAAAAAGGAAGCTACAGAATCACGACGTACCCTCCTCCTCCTTCCCTCCGCTCCTACCCGAAACCATCGAAGAGGGTGACCCTCGCATTCACCACCCCCCCCCCCGCCCCCCTCCGCTCAATTGCTACCATCCCCCCCCCCCTCCCCAACTACTCTGAATCTTGTAATTCAAGTTTTCTTAACCAGAGATTTAAGGTAAACAGAGGAGAAATGTGATTTAAGAAATTGTAGGTCTTAAGATGCCATTTTTTTTCTTTGCAAGTGTTAAGCATGTAAATCCTCCAAAAAAGAAATTAATCCAAGAGGTATATTTACCACCTTATTAAAATAAAATAAACACCTAATATTATTTTAATTATGATAGGTTAAAGTTCATAATACATTTCTTTCAAAAATAGTATAATAATAAATTAATAACCACAATAATAATAATAAAGAATGTTCACTTATACCAAGTAATGGTAAAACTTAACTGAATAATTAATCTTATTTTCTAAGTGTAAGATTGAGTCGAATCGTCAAATTCTTAGAAGTATTTTATTTGGTGCCTCAAGATAAGTGACTGTCTTTTACTAGAGGATAAACATACCCTTCCTTGTTAAGGGTGTTAATCCTTGCTATTTATAATAGTTTCATCGATATTTCATAAGATTTTTGGTCATGCTCTTGCTATTTCAATTATAATTTCGTACTTGTATAAGCTTCAATTTTTGTTCATGAGGAGATTACTATCTGCCTTAACTTATTGCTCCAAATTTTTTTGCATATTTAAATGAATCAGGCAGTTTTGAAATTTTCTTTTTCCACAACTTACTTGTATGAATTTTCATCTATCAAATCACAAAGTCTGCATCAAATATTATAGTTCATTAATGTTATACAAGTGGAAACAATTTGACATGCTTATGTGTGATAGTATGTAGGTCAATTGAACTTTTTTGGGTTTTGGCTAGCCATTTTGATGGGGCCACATTGTGAATACTCTATAAGATATTGTCAGGTTTTCTTGGGGGAGTTTTGATATGCTTGGTTTAAAAGTGTCTATTAAAATCAACTGTATAAAAAATAAATGAAAAAATAGAAAAATAAGAAACTTGATGGGAAAAATTAGCATGTTTCATAATGATATGCATATTTGAAGTTTACCACTCTTTTATTGCCCAACAAATTTATATATACACGTAGTAATCATCTTTATTTGTTATTCATATTGCATGTCTCATTTCATTTAATAGTTATGCTTTAAGAAATCTACTTTTTTGTGTAATTGCATGTTAAACTCACTCGTTAAAAATTTTGCATTACAAGTTCTACTTAACTACTAATAGGACCATCTCCACCGGAG
>NW_018243828.1:0-1207 GCF_001263595.1 Phalaenopsis equestris | reverse complement strand
AAAGATTTATAATCAATTAAAAATATTAATGAAAATAGAATAAAATTATTAAATTAGAATAAATAATGTTTTAAATCTTGCCCCAATTCTTAACATCTTATGACTACATTATTAGGGTTGTCAAAACGACTATTTGTTCGTGGACGGCTCTTGTTCGACTCGCTAAGCAAACGAGCTGAACACGAACACACTTTTTGAGCTCGAAATATAAACGAGGCGAACACGAGCTGAGCCTGGGCTCGCTGGTATTCGGCTCGTTTACACCCCTATATGACAATGAATTTCTTTTAAAAAAAAAAAGGTTCGTTATTGTGTTTTATAATCTTTAAAAGAAATATTTACATACATAAAATTCAATTCTTATGTATTTACATATCTAACTCCTAAATTTCAAATTTTACATATAAGCCACCTTATTTATGCATCAAAGATATATTTCATTTGTTGAAAGTTAAAATAGTTTGTGATATGAATGGTTTGGGTGGTACGAATGTAAAAAAGTAAAGTTGAGGTGTCTATATGCAAATACATAAGAATTGGGTGATGTGTATGTAAATGCTCTTGTCTTGTGTTGCTATTGTGATGTGTTATGAGAGTATGTTTTTTGTTTATTATTATAAAGTGAGAGGTAGGGATAGTCGAATAATATTCTCACTTTTTGCGTTACATATTTCCTCAAATATTTTCTAAAAGCATAAGATAAAGAACAATAATTATGACCAATTAGTGAAAAAAATGAATTATTAACATAATTATAAAATTAAAAGCAATAAATATTAATATCTATGTTTTCTCTCCCCTTTGAAAAATTATTTCATACGGATATCGTATGCAAGAATGCATACGGTGTCTGATCTCCACCGTCCATCACAACAATTTTTTTTTTAAAAAAAAATTCAAAATAGGGTCCACCGTCATATATCTTTACTGTGATGGACGGTGGAGATCGGACACCATATGCATTTCTGCATACACTGTTCGTATGGAATACCCTTCATTCCCTCATCCTTCTTATACAACTACACCGTTTTGTGCTTCCTCGCTCGCCTTCCTTATTTATTAATAAGTTCATTCATTTATGATATATTATCTCATCATAGAAAATATGTCTACTAGAAAATTATGAAATAAGTGATTCCTTTCAAAGATTGTACTTTTTTAGTGTTGAATTGTTTTAGGATGTTGGATCGATCCTATATTGTTTGTG
>NW_018243827.1:0-224 GCF_001263595.1 Phalaenopsis equestris | reverse complement strand
CAATTAAAATTATTTCTAAAAGTTTCCAAATAGGTTCCTACAATTTCCTTCTATGATCAATGGGGGTCCAAGGTGGATGATGAGTTGCCATGATTGGAGTGAACACTATGCAATGCGGTGTGTAAGAAGGGAGAAAATATTACATCAAAAGTTTGGATGCAGTTCTACGTCTGGACTCAAATTAATATGTCACATGTAGGGCTGTAAACGAGCCGAGCTTGAGC
>NW_018243826.1:0-1184 GCF_001263595.1 Phalaenopsis equestris | reverse complement strand
TTTGTTATGTTTTTAGTTGTGATTGTAAAGACTGCAAGTTTTTGTTATGTTGTGTTTTGTTTCGTACATTTAATGTGATGCATTTGTGTTTTTGCGTGAAGTTAGTAAATTTTAGTGGTACTAATTGTTTTAATTATGTTGTTGTATTTAGTTAGTGTTTGTTGAACTTAATTATGGAACCTTAGAAACATTTAGAATTTAGCTAACTTGCTACTTAAAACTGCATGTTTAAAATTTTTTATTTAGTAACAGAGTACCAATTATTTTTCTTTATGTTGCGGTCATGTATGTTCGTTAGTGTGTTTGTTTGTTTTTATGTTATACTCCACTGCTTAGAAGTCTGATGAATGTCTGTATTTTAAGAAAATTAAAATTTGATCAATTAATTTTTAACTCTTGTTTTTAGTTTTTGTACTTGCATATTTAGGATGTAAAAATTCCATACAAGCATTTTATTTTAAATTTTTATTCCTGCCAATATTTATATGATTCTAAAATATTTTATTTCTTATAAAAATTTAAGTTTGGGGGAGAGTGGGGGAGGGGGGACGAAAAATTTTCTAAAAAGAACTTAAAAGTTTATTGGTTCTCAAATGTATTTCAGACAAATTTGATTTTGATTTGAATTATAATTATGTATATGAAGTTATATTAGGGAAGTAAAATTTTGATTTTAGAAATGAGTAAGAGAATTTAGTTAAAATTTAAAGTAACGAAGAACAACTTAAAAGTTAAAAATTTTTTAGTGTGGAATATGCTAAGTATTGTGTATATATCTTTAGTAAGAAAAATTGTATTTTTTAAAAATTTTGAAATTTAGATATTTTATTTTCAAAACTTAAATTTCTTTTATTGAAATTAATTTTCAAAGCTATTATTATATTTTTAAGTGAAAGAAAAATATCAACTCTTTGCATTAGGAAAGAAAGAGTGGAATTCAAAACTGTTAAAGGCCTATCCAGATATAGTAATTCTTGCCTGAAAAAAAAAGAAAAAGGAAATAAAAAAGAAAATAAAGGAAAAAAATTGAAAAAGGGAGGAGAAGCTTGAGGATTAGTGCCTAATCAAAAATTGTTCATTTACTTCTTCCAACATTGAAGCCTAATAATTACTTGAGAAGAAAAAAAATTATACGTATTATATAAATTATCAATATTCGAGACATAATCAGAAAGATTTATATT
>NW_018243825.1:0-1388 GCF_001263595.1 Phalaenopsis equestris | reverse complement strand
TATGCTTATTGTGGATAAGACTAGAGAAATAGTTAAGGAAAAACTTGAATTATGGAGGTCGAGATTGGAGTCTAAAGACCTTCGTTTGAGTAAATCTAAAACTAAATGCATGAAATGTAATTTTAGTAGTAGTAGCTTTAGTGGCAGAATTGTTATATAAATGATTTAATCATTAAAAGATGTGAACGTTTTAGATATCTCGGGTCTATTGTTTAAAGTGGTGATGATATAGATGGGGATGTTATTGGTAGAATTCAAGTTTGTTGGTTTAAGTGAATGAATGCATCGGGTCTATTGTGTGATAGAAAAGTACCGCTTAGACTTCAAGCAAAATTTTATAAGATGGTGATGAGACATACATTGCTCTATAATGCAAAATGTTGGCCTTTAAAAAAGAAGCATAATGCATAATACAAAGAATACAAAGTTAAGTGTTGTTGAGATGAGATGCTTAGGTGGATGAGTGGCTTGACACTTAAGAGACAAAATGTGAAATAAATATATCCGTGAAAATGTTGGTGTAGCTCCGGTGGCAGACAAGACTAGAGAGAGTCGTCTTAGATCATTTTGTCACATTAAACGTCGACCATCTAATGATTCGGTTGGGAAAGTAGATGTTTTAGATTTGACTTATGTTTAGAAAGGAAGAGGTACACCTTAAAAGACTATGGCATATTGTATAAAAAATAATCTTAATTTATTAGAATTATTTATTAGAATTAAATGAAAATATTAAATGAAAATATAGCACTCAATAGGAAGCAATGGAGAAAAATGATTCATGTTGCCGACCCCACTTAGTGGAATAAAAGCTTGATGTTGTAAATCATATGCATTAATCATAATAGCGTGTTCGAATTGTTCGTTTAAGCAAACGAGCCAAATATGAATATTTTTTTAAGCTCAAATTATAAATGAGAATAACACGAACAACCTCGATCGTGCTCAGCTCATTTAAGCATTAGATAAGAAAAAATTATATATATTTATAACTAAGCTTAAATCATAACAGTTTATGTGGTTATGTGATTTCGTCTTCTATTGCATAAAATTAGTGTAGGTTCAAATCCAAACCCCTACATCTATTTTTCTAATTAATTTAAACGACTTAATCTCAAGCTAAACATGAACAAAAATATGTAAATCGAGCCAAACAAAAACACACTATTCATAAGCAATTTCAAACACTAGCTAATTTTGAAAGACTGGACATGAGCCAAACCTGAGCTCTCTCGAGTTCGACGCATTTACAGTCCTACAAACAGCACAACTTGCCCATTAGATTCAAGGTTAAATCACACTCGCCCGTTGATGAATTGGTAGAACTTCTCATCTTCCTTCCCATTGATAAGCATTCATATGTCATGACTTAGATACGAAAGTAACTT
>NW_018243824.1:0-833 GCF_001263595.1 Phalaenopsis equestris | reverse complement strand
GAAGAAACATAAGTCGTCGTTACTGATGAGGATCACGAGTTCTTGAAGATGTTGAAGAGAAAGCAGAGAGCGGTATGTGATGTGACTGACAATGCATTTCTTCATGGAGATTTGCTATAGGTGTACATGGAGATACCCCCAGGCTTCTACACGAACCAAGCTAAGGGAAAGTTATGTAGATTTGAGGAAATCACTGTACGGTTCGAAATAGTCTCCTCGAGCTTGGTTTGAAAGGTTCAGGAAAACAATGGTAGGCATGAGTTATCGGCAGATCAATGCCAACCATACAGTGTTCTTTTGATGATATGGTGGTCACATTATTATTCTTATTGTGTATATGGATGATATGATTGTCACTGGTGATGATGAGGGAGAGAATGTTCATCTGAAGACAAGTTGGGGCAAACAGTTTGAGATAAAGGACCTCGGACAACTTAGATACTTTCTCGGGATTACGGTGGATCGTGGAGCAAAGGGATTGTCCTATCTTAGCGGAAGTATGTGTTAGAGTTTCTCGCAGAGATAGACATGTTGGGATGCAAGCTTGCAGTTTCACCAAATGATCAGAAGGGAAAGTTGATCGCAGAGACGGGAGAGCTAGTCATTACATACATAATCTGAGGAATGGTCACATGGATGCAGTGTATTAGATTCTGAGGTATCTGAAGAGAGCATCAAGGAAGAGGTTGACCTTCAGAAAAAATGAGGCATTGAGGGATACGGTGACGCTAATTGGCCTAGTTGTGTTGATCACATGAGGTTCACATTATGATATTGCATGTTGGTAGGGGCAATTTGCTCTCTTGGAAAAGCAAGAAATAGTATATAGTTGT
>NW_018243823.1:0-246 GCF_001263595.1 Phalaenopsis equestris | reverse complement strand
TCAACAAATGGACCCCGAATAGGTGTGGTGTGCTGAGCAAGCACACCACACGTATTGGCGTTGACAGACAAGATCAACAAAACCAATATAAATTCCTAAGTCAATAAACCTGGAAGTATGTCTAGGGTTGGTGTGTTACTTTTTTTTTTTGCTGGGGAAACTCAAAGAGACTCCACAAACGACCGTGTGGAAAACTGATGATTGAGGCAGAGACTTGATTCCAAATTCAGTGTTTAATTTTGATTT
>NW_018243822.1:4791-5663 GCF_001263595.1 Phalaenopsis equestris | reverse complement strand
AACATCAGGCTATCAAAAATTCCACTCAAGATCTAAAAAAATCCACAAAGAAACATAGTCAAGAAATTTTATTAACTATACTAAGACCGCCTGACTTTCCAGAGCAAAGGCGGATCGGTATCGAAATGAATTCTTATGTCAGCTCAATCGACTGACTCTAGGACTGACCAACCAGAAGGTTCAGGCTATATTAAAAGATGTTAGAATCAATTATAAATATGAAAATGCACGACAAAAGCAATTATGTCTTAAAATGCTTCTATTAAAGTTATAGCACACATGTAATTTTTTAGGCCCTTTTCGTCTGTAAATAGCAAGAGGTCCATAACAGTATGAGGGATATTTTGGCATCTCTAGTCTTCGGTCTCTATAGGTTATTATCTGACACGCCTAAAAAATGCTTGATTTTTCATATACATTTTAAGCTTAATTTTAATGATATTGCTTTTTAAAGGAAGGTATTTTGAATTTTTTTGGTTTTTGGTACAAGAAATGGACTTTTGGAGAAAAAGAAATAAAAACGGTGCAATTTGGAGCAAAAACGAGCAAGAAATGAAATTTTGCCCTGTCACCTTTCGATAAGTCTTTCGATGCTTAATCTCTTTTATACTTCTTGCATATATTTGAATGAGATTACACTTTAAAGGAAGGTTATTTTCATGCTTATATTGTAGGCTATCTGTTAGGAACACAACGCAACTGAAATGGGGTGAAACAGAGCTAAAGCGAAGCCAAACGGAGAGAAACGGTGGAGTTGCGCAGTCTGCTCGTCGACGGCGTCCAAAACAGTGCCGACGGAGAGATTTACCAGAGAAGACCGAAAAATTACAGAAAAGCTCGCCGACGGTGCCCGCGAGGCCGCCGACGGCGCC
>NW_018243822.1:0-785 GCF_001263595.1 Phalaenopsis equestris | reverse complement strand
TATATATATATATCTATATATATATATATGTCAAGCGCGCATGGTTGCACGGGTGTGTGCGTGCGTGAGTACTTGATCTTATAAACTAATATCTTGACTAATTTTGCATTAACTAATTTTGTAAATTTCTTAATAATTTTCTTTCTAAGATTAAAATACATATAGTTCTTACAATCAATTATGAGATAAATACCTTATATGAAATTTTTATTACAGTTAATTGTCATTGATATAAAATTTATTTTGTGGTGGATAATAATCAATCATTCACGAGAATTTTAGCTATAAAATGTGCTTTACATGCAAGAGATCCCATTCGAATAACCCAATAATTGGCAATAAGAGATGGCGATCAAATATGCTATTAAATATTTTTTAAATATAAAATCAAAACCTCATATATACTCGTCCAGTTTTTTTGACATTCGGATTGAAGTCTGGACCAGACATCATCAATTACTTGTTTTAAAACTTCTATAGTTGCCCTTACCACTTTTGTAGAACGCTATGTTTAGACTAGTAGCTATTCCACTCATCTGCAACTTATTAATTTCTACAACTAATTGCGACATTTTTCTTCATAAAAAATATTCTATTTCATAAGATTAATTTTAGCCATTAATTTACACAGTTTTCTTTTCGATTAACTTAAATGGATTATATTGAATAATTAGACATCATTTTAAAATCACAATCACCTCTGTCAGTGGTGGTAGCTTTTGTCACTCCCTATGTTTTACTATATATATATATACTTATAAAAAGATATATATATACATATATAT
>NW_018243821.1:0-3625 GCF_001263595.1 Phalaenopsis equestris | reverse complement strand
GGTTCAGTGAAAAGATTCTAAAGAAGCCAGCATCACTCGATTATAATAACATCAAAGCACTTGATGCTAACAATAACTATATGATGAGAAGATAAGCTTGGGTTATTTGATTGTGTTACAAGATCTTGGCTAAAATTATCAAAATTCCCAACAAAAAAATTAAAAATTAATATTTATATTTTACATGAAAGTAGATTTATACTTTGTTGCAGCTTAAAGATCTAAGAAGTTGTAATATACTATATGACAATCATTGAGTACCACCATCATCCAACTACCATCTCTCTACTATCATCGCTAAATCACAATTCACTATTATTATTGCTCGACCATAATCATTTAACAATTCTTACTAAATCATAATTGTATGATTGTATCATACAGACTCCAATGATCTGATAAAATTTGCCTAATTATAATTGCATTGATATCATCAGCTTAATATCAATCATTGTCCAACTATCATCAATAAATGATCGTCTCTTGACCACCACTATCGATCAATGATGTAGATATTTCTTGACTAAAGTTGATCACTTGATCATTATGTTTGCTATTAAACAGATTTTTAATAATCTTCTCCATTACATTTACATGATGTCAAGCAAATAATTTATATTTTTTAATCTCGTCTTCTCATATTAAGAAGAACATATTCATGTTATCTTATTTATACAGTGAATTATTTTAACTAAGTTTAGATACTAATTTTTTTTTTAGCATTTTTTACATAAAACACTTATATCTTCTATAAAATTCTTTTATATATGTGTGTAGACTTTTTTATAATGCTAAGATAATATATTCTTACTCTAACATAATAAGCTCTTAGCATGCAATAATTTGGTGTCATACAATTAGTACTATATAAACACTTTTTTATAGCTAACAAGAGCAGGGGCCCACCATAATAGAGTTTTTCACTCAAAAAAATATTATTTAAGAACAACTATTCATCAATCATAATGACATTTATTGACTAAGGTCTATCTCTTGGTTGTCATTTTTACTCTTCACTATATGTATTAGTCTCCACAACATTTAAAAGACTTCATTATAATAGCCTATATTTTGTAATCCCATCTTCTTTTATTGAGTAGAAGAGCATAGTTTTGTAATCTTTTTCATATAATAGATTTCCTTAACTGAAGGGATGCTTGAGATCAGTTGGGTTTTTTTATGTTTTTGCTTGAAATAAAATATGATTTGTATGTTATAACATGTTTAGTTACTTTTAAAATACTCAAAATGTTTTTTTAGTATTTTGAGTTTTTTTTTTAAAATAAGTTAATTTATTTTTGGGAAAATTAGATACATAGCATCCAATTTTTATGGATTTACCTATCTCACGCCTAAACTTTCATTTTTACACATATAACAATTTACCTATGGATGAAAAGATGGATTTGACTATTAAAAAGCGATAATGAGTGTTACTTTTTATATGATATTTGTAATTATGAAAGTATATGTGTGAGATAGGTAAATATGAAAGTTTTGGATGCTATGTATGTAAACGCCCTTTTATTTTTAATATAAAAATAAAAAACATACAAAAAAGTACTAAACAAATATGTTTTTAAAATAAATATAAATATAATCATAAACAAACATGATCCCAAACAATGTGTAAGTTAGGATGCAATTTTATTATTATTATTTTATGATTTCTTAGATAAAAACTCTTTTACCATCTATGAAATTCTTTTATCTATCTGTGTAGACATTTGTGCAACTCAAAGATAAAAAATTCTCACTCTAACTCAATAATTTTTTTTAGCATGCAATAATCTGGTGCCATCTATAAAAAGCACTTATAGTATGCTAAAAGCACTTCTATGAGATAGTTGATAGGAGCAACGCTAATCATAATAAGTTTTCACTCCAAAAAGTATAAATTTACGAACCACACTTTCAATTGTGGACAAAATAATCTAGTTGGTGATAATCCCCATACTTAGCTAAGAGGATTATCTTTTATCTCTTAAAAGAGGATTGTAAAGTGAGAGTGACATCACAATATGATGGTTTTGCTTCCCATAAAATCAATATTAGATAAATGCTATTCAGTTGGAGGGCACTTGTGTAAGGCTCCATTATGTATGATGTGCCATATGAAGTATAAGGTGACGATGCAAAACAAATGGGCCAATAAATAGATGGTAAGCCAAGAAAATAGAGATCAAACAAATGGGCCAATAAATAGTTGAAATCAAGTGTTTTTTCATGGATGTAGCTAACGTTGTTTTGGATTATATAGTTTTACGTGTTTTCATGTTTTGTGGAACATTATATAATATTTCTAAGACATTTTAAGTGGCATTATGATATCTTAGTTGAGTGTAAGTGTCTAGCCAAGCCTATGATGAGGTAGTTATGCTTGTTACTCCCAATGAGTAAACCCTTGCATTTTTTCCCCCTTAATTTTTCAATTTGAATTTAAAGTGTTAAAGGTGTATTTATGTAATATTATCTAGAATAAAAAAAAAAAGATTTCGTTGTCACCAAATACTCTTATTTTATTTTGAGTGTTAAACTCAAAGTAGAAAGCTTGGTGGCTTATTCCATAAGGAGAGCTTGCTTGTTTGAGTAGTCTTTATCATATAATACTTTGATAGGTAGATGTATTTCATATCTTTGATTTTTATTTCCTTTCATTTTATTGTTCCAAAATCATTCAAAAGTATCCCCTATACTGTTTCTAAAAAAATTTCTCCGTTTTAATCTAAAAGAAGATCTTATGACATGTCATGTTGTATTCAACCAAAGGAAGAAGACATCAGAACCTAGTGTTATTCTCATGACCTTTTGGAGCATTTATACCTTTCCAAAAATTCACATAAACTCCAAAATTACTATAAACATACCACAACATCAACACCTATAATTTTATCCCTTGACTCCAACAATTAATCCATCAATTAAAGACATGAAAATTACTCCAAGATTTTAAATAGGGTAGGGTTTCCACTCAGCTAGCTGATTTATATTCCCTTTCTCCTATCATAAGAGCATTATTAATTTATGAAAAGAACTCAAGGTACCATTTAGAGGAAACAATTAACTTGTCAAGCATATTACCTAGCATTCTCCTTTAAGAAAAAATTGTGAATAGACTCAGAAGTTTAAATCATTCAAACTTGGCTCATGTTAACCTAATTTTGAGTTTGTATCCGATTCACCAATCAAAATCCCTTAGATTGGATCCACCAAAAACATATTAGACACTCTTATATACAACTTTTAAGAGTTTTGATAGAAATTACCTTTTATTAAGATGTCATTACGGTCCATCTTTGATCATCTTGATACTTTTATTGTTTTATTTGGTACTTTTTGGTTTGTTTCATTTTTGTCTTTTTTATTCATCTTCTAAAACTCACAGACCAGTAAAAAACTTACTAACTTTATTTATATAAATAGTTATTAGAAAAGAACTCCTGGCTTACTACCATACCAAATTTTATATAATTATCTTTTCAATGTATTTTTTGAGATAATTTGTATTGTTCCTAATTCCCGATGTGAGGATTTTAATTCTTGGAATGTGACGCTCAAATATATCATTAATGATTTTTTTTTTTGAAACTCCTTATACATTCAACTGTCAGATGTCTATTAAGCT
>NW_018243820.1:0-1065 GCF_001263595.1 Phalaenopsis equestris | reverse complement strand
TTGTAGAATTTTAGAATTTAATTTATAGTTCACACGCTAGGGGTACTACGCAAGTGCACGTATCATTACAAGAAGTATATGGTTTTCTTTTAAGATCAAAGTGTCGATCCCATAGAGAAGCGAGATAAGAATCTATTAGGCTAATTCTAGTCTACTACTGTTAGGCTTAAGTTTGGAATGACCATTAAGGGTGTTTTTCTAATAACAACTCCTAAATACAAACCTAATTCTAAAAATAAAATTAACTAGAGAAATTGGTTTGGAGAATTTTGAGAAGTTAAAAACTACCTTTCTCAGGCGATGTCCTAGATAAAATTTAGGAATGAAATGCTTAGAATTTAATTTGGCCAGTGACAAATAAAAACATACCTAATTTTTACCCTCTCCCAAATGCATAAAGAACATTAGCTAATCTAAAGTAAGTTCCTTATTGTATGGTAGTGCTGAGTAGATTAAGGCCTCTCATTTATTGATTACCCACAGTGCCCTCTCTATAGGACTTACTAGAGACTTCAGGTTCCAACTCTAGATTAAATTGGTAAAGGATCTATCCTGTCACCCTAGAAACATTATCTCCCTATCTATTTGGACTCTCCTTAGATTGTGGCCACCCTCCATGTAAGGTTAGTTTGGTACTCACTAGTTGGGTGAAATCATAGCCCTCACAGGTCATTAAGTTTCACAATAGATTTTAACATTACGAGTGATCAGTTTACAAAGTAAGTTATGAACCGGTGAAAATACCATCACATTAAAGAAAGAAGACTAGAACTAAGCTAGTATAAATTCCTAAATATGCATCCATTTCATAGCAAAAGAAAAGTAAAATGAAGATGATGACATAAGCAGTAAAATAATTGGTAGAATTATTTAATAAATTATGTGCCAACAAGGAACATATGTATACCTACCATCTTCCGAGTGTATAGGTACACTTTGTATTCTATTATTTTTATAAAATTATATGTCACCTAGAAGCTTCTAATAGAAAAAGGATTATTAAAATATATTCCCATGAAGTTGAATTGTCGGCTAAACTACTTCAACATAGCGAACCGATAATGT
>NW_018243819.1:0-445 GCF_001263595.1 Phalaenopsis equestris | reverse complement strand
TTTATATCACCCAAAATTGCATAGCATATGGAAGACATCACTATTTTAACTTTTAAAAAGTGAAATATAAGTGTTGAAGACAATATTGTCCTTGAATCACACCCAAGAAACGAAACACACACGAAAGGGGAAAATAAAGATTCTCCTTTGAGAAAAAGGCAAAGGGAACCACAGAAAGTTGATAGAGATTTCTTAATGGAGGAAAAAAGAATCAGAAAATCTTCTTTTTTTCTCCTACATAAGGCTTTCTATTTATAGAAGTTGACTTCCTTACAAGACACATTTAATCATTAAAAATAAAGAAATCTCGCCAAGAGGTCTCGAGTGAGACCATATAGAATTTCAACTCAAACGCTCGCTTGTAATAATAATATTTGATATTTGGGAACTAGTGACTTTGTGAAGCGTTGAGTCCCCTCTGCCTCCATCTTGAGCGTGATCTTGA
>NW_018243818.1:0-218 GCF_001263595.1 Phalaenopsis equestris | reverse complement strand
TTTACCGTTAACTTCTTAAAAATTTCTAAAAATTTCTAAAATTTTTTATTCTGTTTGAGTTGCTTCAATCTTTGAGGAAACGGTGGTGGAGGTTTTTCCACATTAATTTTTAATGGTGTAAATGGATACTCTAAGTCTGGGTACGCATTATCCTTTTCTTTTTCAATATCCACTTTCTCTTTGTCAGTTTCTATTTATTTTTGCACTCTTGTCTCCAA
>NW_018243817.1:0-721 GCF_001263595.1 Phalaenopsis equestris | reverse complement strand
ATCTTCGATGTAGCATAGAAGCTGCTGTGTGTTTGAGAGGTAGGCTTTCGGCGAGAAATTTCTCTTAGAGGATTTGGAGCGGAATTCTTGAAATTTTCAGCGCTGTAGAGAGAATATCTGAGTGGTCAAAATCTCTGTATATTTCTCTTTTCGTAGTAAAATTTTGGTGTGGGGCGACTCTATTTTTTTTCAGTTCTTTTGTTTTTACACATTAAATATTGGTTTGCTTCTCTATTTTTTTTTCAGTTCTTGTGTTTTTACACATTAAATATTGGTTTGCTTTTTGTTATTACTTTGTTTTGCGGTTCTATTCGATATTTTATTCCGGATTTCTTGAATCGGTGTGATGCTATTTTCCGATGTGTCATTTTGATTGTAATTCAATCGAAGCCCTTGGTATCCCATCCCAACACTAAGAATTTTTGCAAATGATTGTTTGGTCAGCAACAAAAAGAGTGCATTGCTTTACTTTGTAGGAGTTCTAGAAATCCTAGTGTTTGGTTGGAAAAAAAAAAAAAAAACTGTATTGTAAAATTGTTATGCATTTAGAATACGTTCTCTAGTTTAATTTCACTGAATTTGAAATTCATTGGATTTGGGTGAATTCTAAATACTCTCCTTCGTGTAAAATGTTACTCAACACAGCCCCACCAACTGCCAGCTTCAGCCACTGCTACCACTGACCGCCGCCTCTACGGTCATCCTCCATTTGCCATCGGCA
>NW_018243816.1:0-5052 GCF_001263595.1 Phalaenopsis equestris | reverse complement strand
GTAAATACATAAGAATTGAGTGGTCTATATGTAAACCTTTCATATTTACATTTAAATAGACAAAATGCAAATTTAAAGATGGACCAGGCCTAACCGGACCTATTCCAAGTTAGAATTTCGGACTGAGCTTGAAGCACCAGCTAACAAATGATGAGCCCGGTTCTTTAGAAGGGTTCTAAATATAAAAAATTATTACGGGTGGAGTCCGTTCTTTTTTAGATTTGCACCACACAACTTTATAGAATAAAATAGTAATAGAAATATTTGTATGCATTGGAAATATATCCGTGTTGATCTTGAGGAGATATAATGGTTCAGAATTAAGAGAGGACCACTAAGGAGGGCCCATCAATAAAAGATTAGGAGACCCATTTATCAGATCAGGGGCTGCTGTCCACGACAAAGCAAGCAAGACTAAAACCGATCTAGTCACGAAGACGATTGAATAACCCGAATCCGAGTTGTTCGGTCAGAAACGAGATAAAGAGATATCTGAACCAATCAACTTGAAGAAGCTGACTTAAGGGAATATCTAATCCCATGGTAGTCCAATCACACCGGGGGTGTCCAGAAACTCCCTCTATCTATTGTTTAGAGTTGGCAGCCGAACTAACTCAATCAATCAAACCAATCATGCCAACCCGAGGCAAATTGAGCTCAGCCGACTAGCAACTCCGACTAAACCTAATCAATCGAACTCTGACTAAACCTAGTAGTCGAGCCTGAGCTATGAAAGCTCAGTCGACTAAGCCAAAGATTAACAGAGAGATAAACTCATACATATATAACACTTAGAATACCTTATACAACTCCCATTAAAGTAGGAGCAAAAAATATAATATCATCATATTATATTCTAGCTTCTATAAATAGATGGATCGTTTCATATATAAGGAATGAAAGATACAAGGTCAAGAAAGGACAACATGATTGATACAATTTACTTTTCATCGAGTGCTCTCTCTCTCTCTCTATATCGCAATTCTTATGCTATATTACTTAAGGTGTGATTCACGAATAAATCAAGATTCCACAATTTCACAATCATAAAACATATAAAATATAAAAAAAAATGCAGTTGAACCCAAATTTATCTTTGAATCACGCCCAAGTAAATAGAGTACACACAAAATATGAGATAATGTGGGCCCCTTGAGAAAAGGCCAAAAAAATCTTAGTGTTAGACTGAGATTCCTTAATAGAGGAATCAGAATCCAAGAGCTTTTTTTTTAGACAATGATTCATATGTATACGAGTTGACCCCATGAAAAGATACGTCGTAGCAATTAAAATAAAAAAGAAATCTAGCCAAAGGGCTTGGGTGAGACCCTATATAATTTCAACTAAAATGCTTCCTTTTAACTGTAGCACTTGAGAAGCAATGTCTTCGTGAAGCATTGGGCCTCCTTTCACCTTCATCTCCCGTGTGATTCTAGATGCTTCAACCATCCACACCCATCTTTTAGTTGCACAGACAAGTTTTGTAGTTGATAGTGTGACATCAAGCGTCGGCCCATGGTCAATCGAATCTCTTGACCTAACAATTTGTCGATCATTTTGTTAAGTCCATGCCTCAGTCATAGTCGTTAGGTTTTTCGGTTCGCTTTGCCCTAAATCAATCGTCCTTACTCGTCAGCGACACACCACACCTCCATAGCTTAACGTCTGACGATCATCCTTTTTATGATTGTCTGAGGAGCTTATTTTTTCTCATGCACAAAAAAATTTAAAAAAAAATAATATAAAATTTAATAATTTAATATTGAATATATATGTCACGATATAAATTAAATTTCCCATTAATGAAAATTCTTTATTATTATTATTTTTTTTTGGCTTTCCCAAAGCCTAAGCGTTCGGACTCCGGTAATTAACGAAACATTACGACGAAGATTGTCAATAAAGATTTTTTTTTTTATTTAATTGGTCAATGTATACGTCAATTTCAATTATGACATGCCACGTGGCAATCAAACGGTCGAGTAAATAGAAATACGAAATGATTAATTAACCCGATAAAAAAAAAAGGAATAAATAAAGCCGATGAGAAAATTAAAATAAGTAATTAAAAAAAATTGTAGATAATGGGATCGGTTGGACCCACACAAAAGGCAAGCCGGCCTGATTCAAACCGGTTCGGATAGGATGTGGAATAGTGGGATTTGTGGGGCCCACTATCGGTTTATATCGAGAAAATATTACATCATGAGTCCTAATGTAGTTTGTGTTTGGAGTCCAATGGTGGAGCATCACGTGTCAAATGAGCTCCACCGTAATACAGTGACATTGGTCAGTGTTAAAAATAGTGGAGCTCACTTGACACATGAGGTCCCATAATTGAACTTCGAATATATTAAGAGTCCTGATACAATATTTTTCTGTTTATATCGGCCGGCGAGACATTGATTAGGTCGGACCGCATGTGATCCTACACACACGAGTATCAAGCATTCAATTAACCTGCAGAAGACTTTTTCCGAGCTAAGAAAATGAACTTAAATTTAAATTCACCCCACAAATTCTTATTTATTTACATATCTAAACATCCAAATTTTGGAATTTACATTTATAACATCATGCGTGGCATAAAACTGTGCGTGAAAAGATATATTTCACGTAAAAAAAAAGATAGCGATTGTGATATTTTTGTGGTCAATTAAGAATTTGAGTGGTATGCATGTAAATATGAATATTTAGTTGTTAGAAATATATATACATAATAATTGTGTGTAAGTGCCCCCAAAATGATTATATTGTCTAATTTTTCTAACCCAATTCATTTTACTTTAGTGGCATTTACATACATACCACCCAACCCTCATGTATTTACATACCAAAAATTTAATTTTTTTTACATTTAAAACACCCAAATATTTCGCATCGCATAAAAATGCCACTATTTTAATTTTTAAAAAAGTGAAATACACAATTTTTATGCATATGTAAGAGGACATATATGTAAAAGGTGAAGTACAGGGGTTAGATATATAAATACATGGTGGAATTAAGTGGTATGTATGCAAATCTCCCATTTTTTTTAATCCTTTAATTACACTCTTAAAACATTGTAAATCTCAATAGTTAATGATCACAAAACATTTGGTTATGATGGATGCATTTTCTCTATGATAATGTGTTATGAAAATTTCTATAAGGATATGAATTTAAAAGTACGGAAAGTTTTAGATATACAACGGGTCTATTGTTCAAAGTGGCGGTGATATGGTTGGACGAAGATGTTATTAGTAGAAATCAATTTGGGTGGTTGAAGTGGAGGAAAGCACTGAGGCTACTGTGTGATAGAAAAAGTGCTGCTTAGAGAAGGAAAATTTTATAAGGTGGTGACGAGACATGCAACGCTTCATGGTGTAGAATGTCAGCCTGTCATAAAGAAACGTAGAACAAAGTTAAGTGTTGCGGAGATGAGAATACTCGTGTGGACGAGTGACTTTACACTCAAAGACAGAATGTGAAGCGAATATATCCGTGAAATGGTTGGAATAGCTCCGGTGGCAAATTAAACGGCCACATTAGACAGTGTCGCCTTCGATGGTTTTGCCACAATAAACGCCGACTATTTGATGATCCTGTTAGGAGCTAAAAAGACTTGTACTTGTTGCATTAAAAATGATCTTAATTTGTCAAAATTAAATGATAGGACACTATGGAGAAAGAAAAGAGATGAGGACTTCTTGTTGTTGTCGTCTCTTGTAAATGCTTGAAACCAAATAACATACTACGTGAATCTCCGATATTGAATCATTCATAGTCTATATCTTTTTCCTTACATTTACAAAAAAAATAATAATAAATAATAAAAAAGTCTTCTTTTGGAAGATCCAAGAATTTCAGGGGCTACAACCAATTTGTTAGGATTTTCTTTTTAGTTCTTTTCATTGACATAGATAGAAGTACTCTGCTAGGATGATTCAAGAACATGGCAACTCCAGCAAACTGGTGATTTTGAACGGAAAGAGAAGAATCTGAAAGCACTAATTTCATTGATGCTCCAATACTCCCAATGAGGAGTATCCTAGGACATACAGAGATTTATTTAGGGTCAGTTAAGTTTATTATAACTAAAAACAACCTATTACAATTACCTAACAAATAACTCTTTTAAGCCTTGAGAAATTTCTATTATTATCCACAGGCATTTGAAGGGGCGACCAACTGGGACAAACCATGGATCTCGATTGATGCAAAAGTTCTTGTGAGAATCAAGAGATCTGGTTGATTGAACCGATTCCCTATCATAGATCCGTGGTCATCAATTTCTCGTGTAAAATAAATGCAAGACTTTGAACTTCTGGTTTTGGTTTGAAGAAAAATGAAATCAATGTAAAATACATCTATTGATAGCGGAGATGACGGATGCCGATGGCAAATGGAGGATGACCGTAGAGGCGGTGGTCAATGGTAGCAGTGGCTGAAGCTGGCGGTTGGTGGGGATGTGTTGAGTAATATTTTACACAAAGGAGACTATTTAGAATTCACCCAAATCCAATGAATTTCAAATTCAGTGAATTAAACTAGAGAACGTATTCTAAATGCATAACAATTTTACAATACAGTTTTTTATTTTTTTTTCCAACCAAACACTAGGATTTCTAGAATTCCTACAAAGTAAAGCAATGCACTCTTTTTGTTGTTGACCAAACAATCATTTACAAAAATTCTTAGTGTTGGGATGGGATACCGAGGGCTTCGATTGAATTACAATCAAAATCACACCGTGGAAAATAGTATCACACTGATTCAAGAAATCCGGAATAAAATATTGAATAGAACCGCAAAACAAAGTAATAACAAAAGACAAACCAATATTTAATGTGTAAAAACACAAGAACTGAAAAAAAATAGAGTCGCCCCACACCAAAATTTTACTACGAAAAGAGAAATATACAGAGAATTTGACCACTCAGATATTCTCTCTACAACACTAAAACTTTCAAGAATTCCGCTCCAAATCTTCTCATGATCACATAAGAGAAATTTCTCGCCGAAAGCCTACCTCCAAACACACAGCAGCTTCTATGCTACATCGAAGAT
>NW_018243815.1:782-6013 GCF_001263595.1 Phalaenopsis equestris | reverse complement strand
AGATTATAAAAGGCTAGAAGAGGTGATCACCCATGTTATTTAGCTTGACATTAAACTCAAATATATATATATATATATCCCCAAAAGGATATCAACCAAATTATTTTATCTCGAATGGGGGCCTTATTGGGTGTGAGCAAATAGAATGTTAAGAGAAGTGCATAACTTCTCTCACATCAATCATTGGTTGCGACAGGTATAAGACACCCTAAAGGAATTACACTTTGTCTGTATGACAACCGAGATCATGTTTGAGAAAGCACATGAACTCTCCTTTCATTCATCAAATGATCAATTGACTAACAGCATGCTTGCATCGAGAATTTTCTTTTGTTAGAACGAACAACATGATAATTTTCATGAAAAAAAAAAGTTTTAGAATAAAGATCCTTAACTTGCCATTAGAGCTTAACATGCTAAGTAGGTTTCAATTGATAATGTGAAAACTCGGGTACTTAGGCAAAGCTAAAATAAAATATGTAGCTTATTTTATGTCTACAAGTGGTAGGGTGGGGTAGCAAGGAGCTCTTTAGGTACAATATTTGAAAATTAAGCCAGTGATGGGCCAAAGATAATAAGATATATATAAGTCTCGAGTATGGGAAGTGCAATTTCATGAGCCCTGAGTATAAAGTGGACCAATGGATCAACATAGGGCTACTGAAATGCCTTATTATAATGTAGACAAAGAGGGAGCTCAACCAAAAAAAATCATGCTTGAACTACATATATAAGATAGACTTGAAGCTGAGATATCAAAGCCTCATTACAAAAGGATCAATTAATTTTAAGCTTTAAAAGTTGTACCAAGCAACAATGCTTGGTAGAATAGAGTAATAAGCTTAACAAGACTATTTTGGTCTTGCGAGTCTGCTAGAGCTAGATTTATAGATGACAAGTGGTACACTTGGCCACTATAATGTTGATGGCATTTTAAAACATATTTTATTTGTTGCAATAAGTAAAGCTATTGTTGACAAACTGTTATTGCCGTAGAATTTGCAAAAGGAATACTTTCTTAGAAATTTTTCATACAATAATTTTTTTTTGCAATATTACAACTAACTTGTGATAGACAACTTGTCATTATTTGAAAACATATTTGTGACTCAATGTCATGATCGATGCCTCTATCAATTACATTACAACAATGATGTTGTGATCGGTGTTATTGTCACAAATGTGTAACTAATTTGTGCAAAAAAACTACAACTCAATTTTCTTAATAATTAATTTAGAATGGATTTGTGACAAAGTTCATCATAAATTTGTCTTGAATATGAATTTCCATCATAAATTTGTTGAGAGATTGCACAAAGCCTGTATACTAGATCAAATTTATTTCAATTACATCACAATTTTGCTGCAATAAAGAAAAATGTGAAAATAGAATAGCCGTATGACTTTTACATGCCTAAAATATTTAATTCCAATTCTAGTAGTATTTATATATCAACTTATCATTAATGAGTCACATCTCTAGTGCTAAGAGCATCAAAATTAATCTATGCAATGCCTTATATTATAAAAAGTTACAAATAAACCAACTTGTGATGAATTATAACTTTCGTAGTCTTTGTTAAGGATACAATGTAATGCAAGAAAAAAATGTCCCTCTTCCTACCTCGCTAAGACGATAATATATCAGTGGTTAAAGTAATCGCGAGTTTTCGAGACCAATTGCACAAAACGGATCGAAGGAGCGCTGCCAGCACACTGTGGCGTGAGCACTCTCAAAGGAGGTGTGCCAAGTTGAGATACTTTGCGGCGTAGTCACGCCCAGAGATGGTGTGGCCACGCCCTAAGTAGGTGTAGTCAAGCCGCCGTATAGCCCAGGCCAGGGCTATGTGTCATGAGGGATGAGGGAAAGAAAAAAGAAAGTTTTATTTAAAAAAAAATATTTTTAGTTTAATTAAAAAGCCATTTTCTTCTTTTTTTTTTTAATTTTAATTTTAAATGCATGGATTAGCATGCAATGCGCTCATGCACAGAACCTCAACAATATGGGTGTCTTCTCCAGACAAAATTGATATTCCAAACACGCTTGTGCTGTATGTTTTGAGATCCGAGGTCATTCAAATAAATTTAAAAACAATCAAGCCAATTTTAGCTTGCTTTGTGTGCGAAGTAGTTTTATGGATTCCTAGAGTTACGTGAACCTACATAAGAATGTTATGCAATCTCATATCACTTGAAAGGGCATCAAACGCATGTGACATCAAAAATTGATGCCAACGGTGTCTTTCAAACAGTTTCAGATTCAACATTCTAAAAAAACAGTTTCAAATTCAACATTCTAAAAGGTACGATGTGCGTGGAGTAATATGGTCAAGAAGAAGACAACTGCAACAACAAAAACCACAAGATAGAAATAGCAAACCATGAAATGTACCAGAGAATTCATGGAGGATTCGTGCAACATAAGATGTAAGAATTAAGAGCCCAGATAACGAATCAGGTGATCAGGCCAGATCGCATATGGAGACCTGCCACGGCTTCTGCGGAGAGCAGAACCCTCCTCAAGAGACAATGTCGACACACAATGGCATAACATTGAACTATGGCCCGCAGAGGGCCGGAGATTCGCAGTACAAAACAATGTTGGATCTGCACAGATGGAAAGGCAATAGTTTGGGCGTATCGAGACCCCAATGCAACCAAATAACGTGTTCTCATCCATATCTTGAAAAATGAACCCCCGGAAACATTTAAATTTTTGGCGCTAGAAGCTTATGGGGGTTGGTTGGATCCCAATGACCCCTCACCTCATTCGAGTTATCAATGTGTTTGCACAATGTTTCAAATGCATTCTACCATATGTTCTTTGCCACCTTGTGATCATCGGCTTAGAGGTGGTTCAACTCACTATCTGCTAAAAGTATCAACTGCTTCTTAGATTTTAGGATAAATTTTCTGGTATATTTCGCGAGCGCCCGGAGGCCCAAGACGAGCACAAAATCCTAATGGCAGCTCAAGCAAGGCTTGAACAAAATCCTACGCTCTTTCATCTTGCGATTGTAGAGGGAGATGTTAGAGGTGAAGGATCTGCATCCAGACATGGAATAGGTCGTCCTAACCCAGGGCCTGAAGTCCCAAAGGTTCCGCTTCGATCTCAGTCTGGAGGAACCCCTGGGTTTGGTCGACTTACTGGATAGGGCTAACAAGTATATTAATGCACATGAGAATTTCGTCACACCCAAAATATCAGATCAGAGACCCATAGAGACTAATGAGTGGAAGAAAAAGGAGATTTTACGAGACGGTCTTCCATTTCCTCACCTTACACGTTATTGGGAGGACTGTGATCCCCCACCCCTTTCGGATGGAAGCGATCGAGAATTTCAACCGCCAGTCTTTCACCCCATCTCAACCCCAACGAGTTGGAGTGGGTCAGATGAGAATACCGCATACCCGTCTCTGTCGACCTTGAAGCTGAAGAAATAAGAGAATAGGCCGACCGACCACGGGAAGCCCAGCTACCAGAGGAAGACAATGGATGCCCAGCTACCGGAGGAAGAAAATGAAGGTCATCAGAATGACAATGGAATTCAGAGTCACCTACTCGGGGATGACGCCATGATGCTTAAGAACGGCCTGGAGCTTGTGGCAGAGAGGATCACACAGCCCAAATTTGACTCGTCGCCCTCTCGAACCTTCCCGCTGTCGGGAGAAGAACCGAGTTTCTGAAGACATAAGATCTTTACCACTTGACTTGCAAAAATCACAAACCCTCAACAATCCCTTATTCCGCCAGACAATGAAAGAAATGCAATGAAGCACATGATTTAAAGATAGATAAAAAGGAATTTGTAACACATACATAACCAAAACCCATCATCCTGTCCAAATCTGACATGGCGAACAAGCAGCCTTCCTCACCAATCCTCTATTCCGCCAGAAAAAGAGGATCATCGATCAAGTACACATCGATTGAAGGAAGATTAGGAGTCTTCCAGTGGTAATGATCCAACAACAAAAACCAACCTCGACCTTTCTGCCGGCGGAGGCGGGCTCCCGGTGTAGGCTGACGGGTCGACGGACCTTTCCTTTGAACAGACTATGCCCGTAGTTTGACTCTCCTGCACCCGGAGATACGTGTGAAACTGCGCTTTAAGGCCTGAATGGTCTTTTGCTTAGCGATTTCGCCAAATTTGACTGATTTACTAGAACAGTCGCTTGTCATAATAAAAAAAAAATGAAGATTAAGCATCTCTCACGGGAATAAATACATAGATAATACAAAGATAATATAATTTTTTCCCTCCCTTTTTCCTAATTTGTGGAGGTCTTGGCACAAAATTCAAGGAGAATTCAACAATTGTGCAAATAATAATCTTGAAATATTGTTAACTTTTTGAATTTTAAGATTCTCTTGTCATGATTGTATTTGTTACTGTCACAGAATAAAAAATTTGAGAATTTTAATATGTACATCAAATATAAGACGGCATGAACTTCAAAAAAATTCATCAGTTGACGAAAAAGATGACTTGGCGAACTATGGTTCCCCAGGAGTAACACAAGAGCCCTATTTATTTTCTCGGTTCACACCAGTCAGACAAAATCCACCCCTCTAATGTGAATGGAAGTCAGTGACCTGTTCAAAGGGGACTTTAGTCAAGACTGTATGACCTTTACCGTTGAACCCGCCTGACAACTTGGATGGACGAAACAATCCACCCAAACTAGTATGCCGACCCACAAACGCTGCCCGGTCCCAAAACTCGACCAAATGCTTTTCCAGACTATCAGTTTTATTAATCAATATTACCCAAAATGCCCCCTATCAGCTCTACCTTATTAAAGGCACAAAATGTAATTTAGCCACTCTCAAATATTTAAATAGGGGGTTCATTTCATGAATAAATGTTACACAATTTTACTGATCATTATTGTGCTCTCCCTGTTTTTTTTCTCTCTTCTACGTTATATTCATTGGGTGTGTCTCCAGGTCAATTTCAGATTCAACGACATATGAGTACCTTGTTGTTACTGCAAAAGTAATACCTTCTTTCTCTACAACTTTACATTGCCTTTCTACTTAAATTATCAAGAAATCATACATAATGCCAATATTATAGTATCAAAAATGGGTGCTTCAAATTATAATTACCTGCAACCCATTGTAATAATGTATACTATCACGAAATAATTTTCTTGAAACAAACTATTCAACCTTAACAAACCTTATTGGAACTAAGCTAACTTCAACAAACATTATATATATATAT
>NW_018243815.1:0-766 GCF_001263595.1 Phalaenopsis equestris | reverse complement strand
TATATATATATATATATATACACACATATATCTACGTATCCCGGCCTGTTGGTTGACATCCACAGTATAAGACCCCTCATATCGGGAGTTCAAATCCCCTCTGACACAATTGACCTTAAAGAGTTTTTGGCTATTCATTTAATAAGATATATATGATACGGCCAATAAAAATTGAGTTTTATTTTATTTGATTTTCTTAAATATGCTTGAATTGTTATCAATAAGAAAATGTTCCTAATCCATAGGAGATTTTAGATTATAAATAAAAAATAGCTGTGTGTGGAGATTTCTAATAATACTTTGCACTGTTTCAAGGCATTAAGAATATTCTAGAGATTTTAGAGACTCCTAGAGTATTTGCAAACCATATACAACTTTCAATGGTCTTCAAAATCTATATGAATTTTGATAAAATCTTCTGGAACTTTCTAGAACATGGAAGCCTACAATTTCTTGCAAAGAAAATGAGGTGAAATAGAAAGAGTGCTTTTAATTCATCACATCGAGTAAGGTTTAATTTAATAATACACTGTTTCTTCAATATTTTTCACAAAATTTTCCTCTCTATTCTTTATTGAGTGTTTCCCCTCGACCCAATGATGAACCCGATAAAAATGATTAAATAAGTGTTCCTTCATGGGAATATATGTTATATGTTACTCATCATTGTATATCCACATTTTATTTTTTGAGATTTCATTATTGTTTTTATTATTTGAATTTTATTATTATTTTTAATCATAGTTATATTATATTAACCTTTTAA
>NW_018243814.1:148276-150859 GCF_001263595.1 Phalaenopsis equestris | reverse complement strand
ATAGTAGAGGAGGAGAAATATTTGGGGAGATCAGCTCCCCAAAAAAGCTTTGGATTGTTGCAATGACATCTCCCTTCACAATCAGCCAGGCCTTTTTATAAAAGTCTACTGTGAACCCATCAGGTCCATCTACTTTGGTGCTGTCAATAGAATTCAGTGCTTCCCATATTTCCTTTTCATTAGGAATATCAGTGAAAGAGAGGCTTTGGGTGAACTCCCTTTCCTTATCATATAAGGTGAATTGAATGATAGGTTGAGTGGCAGGAGTTTGTTTGAAAATGTCTTGAAAGTATTGAACAACATTACCAGCTATGCCTTCAGTAGTTGTAATACAGTGGCCCTCATGAGAAAGGATTTTATGAATGGTGTTGCATTTCCTCCTATAGTTGATGCAAGCATGGTAATATTTAGAATTTCTATCCCCATCACAAAATTTCATTATATTGGCCTTCTGAGCATAGAACTCCTCTTGCATATTGATTGCATCCAGCAGATATTCATTAGCAGAATCAAGATCAATTTCAGACCCATTGCCAGAGGTCATGAGCTGCTCTAACTGAAGTACCTTCTATTCAGCTTCTAGAACTTTACTATCAATATTCCCTACCACTTCCCAATTCCATTTAGAAAGATGTTTACTGACATTTTTTATGTAAAATCCATAGTTTGATACCAGGGATGTGATGATGAACATCTGCCCAAGCCATAGAGTCTTGATTAAGAAAATCCCCATGCATGGACCACATATTAAGATATCTGAACTTGGCTTTACTTTTAGAAGTGTTGGAAGATATCTGAATGACTAAGGGTCTATGATCAGACCCACTCATAGACAAGTGTTGGACAGATATGTGGAGGAAATCTCTAAACCAAAAATCATTCACCAAAACTCTATCCAGCCTCTCGCAAATATTCCCCCTTCTCTATGTGTACCTAGGACCAATAAAACCCAAATCAAAAAGTCAAGCAGACTGAATATTGTCATTGAAAAGGTTCATAAGGTTGATATCAGGAGATCTCCCACCCTTCTTCTCATTAGGTGAAGAGAGGCAGCTGAAGTCACCCCCAACAATCCAGAACTCCCTTATAGAATTATTGAAATCTTGTAACTGTTGCCAAAGTTCATGTCTAGTAGTGGATGTACAACCAACATAAATGAAAGTAGCAAAGCCATAATAGCAATTTAAGTTAATCTTCAAGTGGATAATTGGTCTCCCTCTTTGAGAACAGTACATTGAATTTCCTGTCTGCAAAAAAGCCAAATTTCACTGTTAGTGTTGACAATAAGCTGAAATCTAGGGAGTTTCCTCACAATTTTGTTGACATGTTTAGTTATCATAGGTTCAAGTATTGCAATGATCCAAGGTTTATACATCCTATTAAGGGCCAGAACTCTATTAAGGGATTTAGGATGTGCTAATCCCCTAACATTCTAATAGATTAGGTTCATTAACCAATTGAGGTGGACTTTCCCCTCCTCCTAGTTCTAACAGTGCTAGAAGAGAGAGGGAGGTCTTCCTCCAAAGAAGAAGAAGAAGGAAGTAGGTTCTTTAATTCCAAGGAAATTTTCTTCTTTTTTGTTTTCTGAATTTGCCATCCCTCTTCTAAACTTTTCGCCAATTGCAATAGCAAAGGGTCTTCCTTAGTTATATCAATAGTTGTTTCCTTTTGTTGAACAAAAGGTGTTGGAAGAGCAGTACACTGGATCTGTTCAACTTGAGTAGATTGTGGGATAAGGTGAAGTTGCTTAGTCAGGGGTTTTAGAACATTTTGAAGAGAATTATTAGGGTGCACAAACTCGTGCAAAGTGTCCTTTTGAATCCTTGCCCCGGGAACTTCAGAATCCTGGGCTGTAATTCTATCAACAGCTGGCATCTCAATTCTCTGTGCCTCTAATCCCTCAGAATTAGGTCTAGGTAGCTTCCTTCTGAGATTGGGATGAAGTCTAAAGCACTTCTCATCAGTATGGCCAAACATTTTGCAGTGATGGAAATAATAAGGCGTTTATTCAGCTATGATTTTCTGCCAATATCCACTATGTTTAATACCTAACCAAATTTCCTCCACAGCTGTTAAGGGAAGATTTCTTTCAATCAGAATTCTAGCTAGTGAGGGTCTGGATAAATTGAAGGTGGGGGCATCCAACTTCAGAGGTCTTCCCAAGGCTTTGCCAATGTTGAAGAGAACTTTATGGTTGAAGAAATGGAGCTTAAGTCAAGGTAACTTAAACCAAATGGGGACAATGGGTAATTCTTTATTGGGGTCAAAATTAGGAGTCCACTTTAATAGTTTCATTGAGATGCCTTCAATCAAAATAGATTGTTTAGAGAAAATTCTAGCACAGTCTTCTTCCCTTGTGAGGTTGATGAGAATATGCCTTCCATCAAGAAGACCCACTTTCCAGACCACTTTAAATTTTAGTCCATCAAAAAATCTTCTCACAGATTCCATTTTAGGATGGCCCAATTGAAATTTACTGATTAAGGTGAATTTATAACATTCAGTTAGGTCATTTAAGTCCTCCTCAGTATAGTAGATAGCCATTTTCCCACTTTTCTTGCATATAGGTTTGAATAGAGGGTC
>NW_018243814.1:141148-147311 GCF_001263595.1 Phalaenopsis equestris | reverse complement strand
CCACCCCAGCCGTAATCAAACCATGGATCAACACCATTATCTCAATCAACCTCATATTATACATCAGCCACCACATCAAACTATTTATCATAGGCATCATCCCCGCCACCGCCGCCACAATCAAACTGTGGATCAACACCATTGTCTCAATCTTCCTCATATTATACATCAGCTAACACATCCAACTATTCATCACCTCCACCGCAGCCACAAAACTCTTACTATTCCCCTTAGACAACACAACCTCCATTAAGCAATTCCTACTATGAAACACAAACTACACAACCTCCACAGAGCTATGGGGGTTCAGTGCAATTACAGTCAGGCTATGCGTCAAGCTATCTCAACCATTCAAATGAGTTGATGCCTCCATTTAATCATTCATCTGAGATGTCTCAGCAGAATTCGAATTCATCGATGATGCACTCATGGTATTCGTCGAAGACTACACAGCCTGCAAGCCACTATGGATCTCCACCAGCTGTTAATTATTCTTTTGGAGCTCCACATTAAATAAAATATTACACTACTTAGAAAGCAGATCTTGCATCAGGATATGCCCCAATTTAAAATAATTCAACAAGAAATTGTGAGATGTTTGAGCCTTCCTCTAAACTGCGGTCAGACTATGAGTCTGGAAGGCCAGCCAACTATTAGATATATATTAAAGAAAAGAGCTACTCCCTAAAACTTTATACAAATGGAGGTTACAAAAATTAGAAGGTGAATAGGAACCCCACCATAACCTAAAACAAAAAAAAAAAAATAAAAAGAGTATTAGAAGTCCTAAGGGTTCCTTTAACCTCAATCCAACTCCACTCAAAATAAAGCAGGAAAAGAAAAGAAATAACGCTAAAATTACATGTTTCAAGTCCAAAAGTATACCAAGCAGAAATGGTATGTCTAAAAAAAAAAACATGTACAAAACAATAGTGGAACCCAAATCTTTTACCAAGCCAGTTGAAACCTTTAAGGAAGCAAAAAAGAAGAAGAATCTTGTATCCAGAGGGAAGAACTAATAACAGAGAATCAGAATATAATTCTTAAGTGGGAAGCAGACAAGATGTCCCCAACCAACACAAATAGTAGTGCAGAAGGTGGGGAGTAAGAGACAACACATTTAAGTGAAAACATGCCAGACCTGACAAGCAAAATTGCAAGCTTATTCCCTTCCCTATAAATGAAAGAGAGCTGAATATTCATGAAGTTATAAAAGCCTGAATCTTTTTTACCCCTTGTAAATGATTCAAAGATGAGGGCCTGCATTCTTGCAGTATTGGTAGAAGAAATAAATGGTGTCATTGATTCATCTTAGTAAGGTTAAGAGCCCGATATACAATAATCAACTCAGTTTCAAGAGCATCAGTAGGAAAAACAGGAGTTTGAAAAAAGATTAAATAGTACCCATTATGATCCCTGAACACACCAACCACACTAGCTCCCAATTTGGAGTAACTGCCATCAATATTATTTTTGATAGCATTCCATGTAGGAGGGTACCAATAGATAGTAGTAACTTTGGGAGAGTGAGGCCTTTCAGTAGGAGGAAGAGAGCAGATGCAAGGAAACTTCTGATGAAGTATTAATTTATGTAGGTAAGAGATGCAATTTCTAGTCACTTGAGACATGGAGATAGGTTGAGCATCAAATTTGGCCTTGTTTCTAGCCATCCAAAGTAACCAGGCCACCATGAAAGGTATAGTTCCAATCTTGGCAGAGTTCTAAATCCTCTAGCGGAAAATTACATTGAACCAGTCCAATTGCATGGTATTAATGTTGAGATACTTAATTAGGTTAGTCCAAACCTGTTGAGCAAAGCAACATTTGAAGACTCCTCCTCCTTTCCCCTTAAATAACATTGAGATTGGCCTCCGGCCTCTCAAGCCTCTAAGATTAAGTATGCCATCAGTAGGGAGGAGCCCATTAATCATTCTCCAGCTGAAAAAAGACATAGATGGGGACAAACTTCTGTGCCAAATTAAGTCTCCCCAAGGTTTATGCTCCCAGGTGTTCAGATAGATTAATTTAGTTAGGATTTGATGCACAAAACCCTACCAAACCATTTTATCAGCTCTAGATCTGTCAAACTAATTTATGCTAATTTGCATAGCAGACTATTCCTGAAGAATAGTTTTGAGAATAGGCAATGACCAGGAGTTGTCCTCCCAGCAATCAGCCACTTGTAATTGGGTGTTAATATAATCTGGGTTGGGTTTCAACAGCTCTTTGGGACACCAAGAGTCCAGCCAACAATTGATTTTACCTTTGCCAAGATCCCAGAGAACTAACTCTTAAGCTTGATTCCTGATTTTAAGCATTTGGACCCAAAGTCTAGAGTCCTCAATCTTCCTTTCCACAGTGTAAGGATGACTCTCTTTACAACACTTACTCATCATAAATTTTGCCCAATGAGAATGCTTCTCTCTAAATTTGATCCAAATTTTGCAGAGGTTATAAAGAAAGTGCTGTTGTCCTTTAAAACCTATGCCACTTGCTAAAGTGGGTTTTGCTAATTTTTTCTAGCTAGCCCAGTGAAGTTGTTGCCTCTGACCGGACTAGAGAAATCTTTTGAAAGCCCTTTCCATTTGTAGTTGAGTACTTTTCTTCATAGTAGTCATTTGGAGTATATAGGAAGGGAAATTAGTTATTATACTCTTTAACAAAGTTATTTTACCTCCATTAGAAAGAAAAGAGTGTGTCCAACTAGATAAAGTGGCAGAAATTATTCCTAGCACATACTCAAACTGAGTTTGTTTAGATCTTCCTTTGATCAGCTGAACTCAAAGGTACTTAATAGGCAGTTTGGAACTAATGAATTTGGTGTAATCAAGAATTCAATGTTTTTACCCCAATGTAGTAAACTTGTTAAAGTAAATACTACACTTATATGGGTTAAAAAACATCTTATAGTGCATTTGGAAAATCTATAGTCATTTTACTACTTTCTTCACTGCATACTTGTTAGCACTAGAGAACACCAGGATATCATCTGAATAAATTAAATGAGAAATAACAATTTTAGATTTATTATGGTATCTGACATAACTGAAATGGATGAGGTTTTTATTGAGTATTCTAGGGAGGTGGTCCATAGCTAAAATGAAAATTGTGGGAGATAGGGGATCCTCTTGCTTTAAACCTCTAGAAGTAGAAAATTGTCCCCAAGTTTGCCCATTAATTAGGATAGAATGGTTGTTTTCCTTAAGCTACCTATGAATGAGAGTACACAATTTATTTGAAAAACCTCTAGTAGAGAGGGCCTCCATGATGAAATCCCAGCACATAGTGTCATAGGCTTTCCTGATCTCTAATTTATAAATTATGTTTCCACTGTTGCAGGGTTTATCCAAATCCAAAAGCAGCTCCTGAGCAAGAAGCACATTATCAGTGATAGATCTACCTTTAATAAAAGTGGATTGATTCTCACAGATAAGTCTTCCAAGGTGAGGTTGAAGTCTGCCAACCAAAATTTTGCTGATCAATTTACTGATAACAGAAGTGAGACTGATGGGCCTGTAGTCATTCCAATTCTTCTGGACAACTGATTTATGGATGAGAACAATATTTGAAGCATTGGAATAAGGAGGTATAGTGGATCCAAGAAAGAAACTTTGGATAGCAGAAACTACCTCATCTTTTATAATCTCCCAGGATTTCTTGTAAAAATCTACTGTAAATCCATCTGGACCAGCAGATTTAGTACTATCAATAGTATGGAGTGCCTGCCAAATTTCAAGAGCAGTAGGAAGGTGATCCAAAGTAAGGTTGGAGGTGTATGAAATATCTTCAGTAGGATATAAGTTTTCAATGGACACTCTTTGGGTTTTAGGTTCAGTTAAAATTTGTTGATAGTAATTGACAGCATCAAGAGCAATGTAATAATTATTAGAGAGCCAGATTCTTGTAGAGTTCTGAATGTTGTGAATGGTATTACACTATCTTCTATGCTTAATACAAGCATGATAAAATTTTATGTTCTTATCCCCTTCCTTATAATGGCTTATGACAGCTTTTTGCTTCAAGAATTTATCCTGTCTGTCAATGGCAGTAAGAAGCTTTTCTTGGGAAGCTAATAACAAAGTCTCTTCCCCACCTTCTTCTAAAACAATCTTCTCCATCTCCAACACCTCCTTTTCAGCATGCTTCACAGGAGCAAAAACATTACCAAAAGTAGTCCAACCCCATTTTTTCCAAAGCTTTGCTAGTACTTAAATGCAGATGAACAAGGTTAGACCAAGGATCCAAAATGGAAGAACTATTCCAAGAAGTAGTCACAGTATTAAGGAAAGAATTATGATCAGACCACATATTTAGATATCTAAATGGGGCAGGAGAGTTAGTAGAGTCATTAGCAGTGATGGAAATTAATATAGTCCTATGATCAGAACCTGCAAGGCTTAAATGAGTAACAAAGGTATGTAAGAAATGTTGACACCAAATAACATTAACCAAAATTATATCAAGTGAACTCAGGACCCTTGAAACCAATATCAAATAAACTAGCTTGAAGGATGTTGTCAAAAAATAAATTCATTTTGGCTAAATTAGGGGGTCTTCCACCAGACATTTCAGCAGAGGCAGCAATAAAATTAAAATCTGCTCCCACTAGCCAGCAAGAATCCATAGAATTACTGATATTATGCATAGATGCCCAAAGTTCCCTTCTACCAGCCTTGGTACAACCAACATATACAAAGGTAGCAAAACCATTGTGTCCACAGGTATTAAAAGAGAAATGAACAAACTGAGGATGATCAACCTGAATATTCCAAATGATCTCCTTCCTACAAAAAATCAAGATTTTATAATTTATGTTAGGAAAATTTGAATATCCAACAAACCTAAAGAAGATTTGCTGCAATATTTATGAACCAAAGGCTCAAGGATAACAATATACCAAAATTTATGTTTTTTTATTGAGATGTAAAATTCTTTTCATGGAAGAGGGGTGAGCAATGCCCCTGACATTAAAACAAAGAAAATTAATCATGTTGAGATGATGGGTGTGAAGAAGCCTGGGATCTAGATCTAGTCCCCCCTGGTAAGTTGGATGGGTGCCTTCCTTTGAGAATTTTGAGAACTGCCAGTCTGATAATTTTCAGCCAAACTTTTCATCTCTTCCAAAGCAGGTTTCTTTTTCTTTCTTGCTTTCTAAACTTGCCAGTCTTGCTCCATTATTTGCTGCATTTCAACCATCATATTTTCAGATAGTCTTATAGGTTTTTTTGGGGTAACAAGATGAGTGTTAGCAGCTTTTTCCTGGGCAGATTTATAGGATTGTGGAGAAGGCACAATGCTGCATTCCCCTTCTTCATGTTGTGGACTAGCAGATGGTATAAGCTCAGGGATTTCCTTAGAAAGTGTAATGTGTACATTCTAATAATTAGTGGTAGCTTCAGTTCTTTTGATTGCTTCCAAATCAGTGGAATGTATTGCTGCAACAGTATTCTCAGGGAGCTTGTTATTAGTACCAGTAATAGCTCCATTTTCCTTGGGAATTGTAGTTTTCTTCTTGTGGGTAGGATGTACCCTGTAACACCTGTCAAAGGTGTGCCCAAACATTTTGTAATGAGGGCAATAGTAAGGTTTTTGCTCCATAACAATTTTATGTCAGCGCCCCTCCTCTTTAGACCCAAGCTAGATTTCCTCCACCATAGGAAGAGTGATGTCCCCTCCACCAGAATTCTTGCTACTGAAGGTCTGGATAAATTAAAAGTACAAAATTCCATCTTTAATGGTCTCCTTAAAGCTAACCCAATGTTAAAAAGAACCTTTTGATTAAAAAAATGTAAAGGAAGTCTAGGTAACTTAAACCAAATCGGGATAGTAGGATTCTTTGTTGGGATCAAAGTTAGGTGTCCATTTAACAATATTCATGGGGATTCCATGCATAGAGACTATTTGCTTGGCTAATAGTCTAGCATAATCTTCTTCTAATGCCAATTTCATCATGATATGCCTGTCATCAACCAGTCTCAATTGCCAAGCACCAACAAATGGAAAGTTGTTAAAAAATCTTCTAACAACTTCCATTTTGGGGTGACCTAGTTGGAATTTGCCAATGAGAATAAATTTGCACTTAGCCTTTAGAGTGACCAGTTCCTCATCATTATAGTAGATAGCAGGCTTGCCCTCCTTTACAACTAAGGGGTTAATAAGCTTA
>NW_018243814.1:125973-140752 GCF_001263595.1 Phalaenopsis equestris | reverse complement strand
TTTTGGAAAGACTGCTAATCCTAGTAAAATGGATTAATCAGTTAGATTAGATACGACATTATGGGCATACAAGACAACTTATAAGACACCTATAGGAATGTCCTCACATAGATTAATTTTTTGGAAGACTTGTCACTTGCCAGTTGAATTAGAGCATAAAGCTTATTGGGCTATAAAAGAATTCAATATCAATTTGAAAGAAGATGGTGATAAAAAATTACTGCAATTAAATGAGCTTGAGGAAATTAGGAGTGAATCTTACGATAATGAGAGGATTTATACGGAAAAGATGAAAGAATGAAATGATCGGAAGTTAATAAAAAGGGAATTTAAACCTGGACAAGAAGTTTTATTATACAATATAAGGTTGAAATTATTTACTGGAAAATTGAGGTCTAGGTGGAAAGGGCCATTCAGAGTTATAAAGTCTATCCCTATAGAGAAGTTAATATTGAGGACCCAAGACTAGAAGAATAATTAAAGTGAATGGGCATAGATTGAAACCATATTTTGATAGTCAAAGACCAGCTTTTAAGGAGACTGTAATGTTGGGTCACACATAATAAGACTGAGAATGTCGGGCTGATGACATTAAACCAAGCGCTTTATGGGAGGCAACCCATATGTATTGTTGTTTAGTTTGCTTTAGAGTTTTTTTTATTTAAAATATTTTACGTATTTTATGTTTAAGCCATTATGTAGTTGGTGTATTTGAGAAAAATATTTAAAAACATCTTTATTTGCCTAATTTTATGGAAAAATTGAGAATTTACTAGATCAAAATAGAAAAGATTGGCGCGTGGTGCGCCACTTTCCAGAAAGCTGGTGCATGATGTGCCAGATTGACGTATGATGCGCCGCGGTGACAAAAATGACTTAAAAAGGTTCAAATAGTGGTTTTTGGCTGGATCTTTTCCTTAGAACTCTCAAAAATCAAATCCTAAGTCTATTTTAAGGGGGAGAACAAGGGAAGGGCCCCTAGATTTCAAATCTAATGGCATCCCGCTCTAAAAATACTACGAGATATGAAATTTTATACAAAGAAAGTTCATCAATTTTGATGCGCAGAAATTACATGATCGAGTTAAATGGAGAATCTCATTTTAGGAATGCAACAATTGCAAGTTCAGTGGAAAAAATAAAATATAATGCATAAAATTGAAATTATTTATCATCTTCAAACTAGTGGTTTAGCACAAAGTATCTAATCATGAAATTAATTTGGAAAGACTGCTAATCCTAGTAAAATGGATTAATCAGTTAGATTAGATACGACATTATGGGCATACAAGACAACTTATAAGACACCTATAGGAATGTCCTCACATAGATTAATTTTTTGGAAGACTTGTCACTTGCCAGTTGAATTAGAGCATAAAGCTTATTGGGCTATAAAAGAATTCAATATCAATTTGAAAGAAGATGGTGATAAAAAATTACTGCAATTAAATGAGCTTGAGGAAATTAGGAGTGAATCTTACGATAATGAGAGGATTTATACGGAAAAGATGAAAGAATGAAATGATCGGAAGTTAATAAAAAGGGAATTTAAACCTGGACAAGAAGTTTTATTATACAATATAAGGTTGAAATTATTTACTGGAAAATTGAGGTCTAGGTGGAAAGGGCCATTCAGAGTTATAAAGTCTATCCCTATAGAGAAGTTAATATTGAGGACCCAAGACTAGAAGAATAATTAAAGTGAATGGGCATAGATTGAAACCATATTTTGATAGTCAAAGACCAGCTTTTAAGGAGACTGTAATGTTGGGTCACACATAATAAGACTGAGAATGTCGGGCTGATGACATTAAACCAAGCGCTTTATGGGAGGCAACCCATATGTATTGTTGTTTAGTTTGCTTTAGAGTTTTTTTTATTTAAAATATTTTACGTATTTTATGTTTAAGCCATTATGTAGTTGGTGTATTTGAGAAAAATATTTAAAAACATCTTTATTTGCCTAATTTTATGGAAAAATTGAGAATTTACTAGATCAAAATAGAAAAGATTGGCGCGTGGTGCGCCACTTTCCAGAAAGCTGGTGCATGATGTGCCAGATTGACGTATGATGCGCCGCGGTGACAAAAATGACTTAAAAAGGTTCAAATAGTGGTTTTTGGCTGGATCTTTTCCTTAGAACTCTCAAAAATCAAATCCTAAGTCTATTTTAAGGGGGAGAACAAGGGAAGGGCCCCTAGATTTCAAATCTAATGGCATCCCGCTCTAAAAATACTACGAGATATGAAATTTTATACAAAGAAAGTTCATCAATTTTGATGCGCAGAAATTACATGATCGAGTTAAGTGAAGAAGAGGCTAATCAAAGAAAGGGGATTTGTCAATCACAGTTTCAACATAATGAATACTCGAGTGGAAGAGATTATTGCACAAACGTGTTGTGAAGTGCTTTGGTACACTTCTGCCACTATAACCGTCCTTGTGGTGAAAGAGTTTTGTACAAATCTTCATGGGATCAACCAAGGAACAATCTATGTGTGAGGCAGGTTTGTGTGGTTCATTCCTTCAAAAATAAACGAGATGTTTATGATTGAGAATGTGCTTATCTGTCATTATGCAAATTTTACCCCTACGAGAGATAATATGAATTAGCTCTAACGATACCTTTACGGATGAAGATACAAATTGGGAGGCCAGAGATGATGGGAATATAAGTTTTTCAACACATTGTTAAATCATGTTTCTAAGGCACGACACTTCTTCATTGCATCAAAATTACTACCCATCATGAAGATCAATAAGGTAACTAAGAAGAGTGTCATTCTGAACTTTTGCATTCAAACTATAAAACCTATTGATATTTGGAGCCATAATTGTAAAATTGGTTTTGGGTTTGATTGTGAATGGATTTGCAACTAGACTAGGACATCCATCCATTATTTTTTGACTATGCAGTCAATTACAAGTACCTTATGAAAGTTGGGAAAAAGTGCTACTTCCTTGGAAGCCGATGGATCCAAAAGTCTATTGTAACTGCATTGGAATGGGAGATGAAAATGATATGAATGTGCTGATGGATCATGGATCTCAGAATTCATCACCTATTCAACCCTACTACAATTCGAATGCAATTTTAAAAATGATCAAGAAGATATATAAAGAGGTGCAAAATCTTATGCATCTGATTGCAAATATTTATGAAATGCTGGATCATCTGGATTGAAAACTAACGAAACATTTTGAATATATTATGCGTATTGAAGATGGTTTGGTATGTAAGTTCAAGAAAAATGCTTGGATTGAGGATGATTTAACTGATGAGTTTCCATATCGACCCTTCTAAAACCTGTATATGAACTACCAATTGTATGAACTACAAATTGATGGGAGATATCCAGAAGGATGAGAGTGAAGAAGATGTTTGAAATTAATCTATGCATGGAACGTTTTGTTTAGAACTGCTTGTTTTAGTTACTTTGTAGAGTTGTATTGCATTTCCTTTCTATTGTTGCACTATCTATATTTATTCTTTGTATTTTGATGTTTAGATTTCAGTGTTAGAATTTTGGTTTACTTTAGAACACTGAATTTGACGTTTGTTGGCTTGAAAAATGTTAGTTTGTAATAGCGCGAATTTTATATATAAATATGAGTTTTGTATTTTTTGTGATGATTTAGTGTTAGAGTGATGTTTATGTATGTTTAGAAATGTTCATTTAAGTTAAATAGAGGTTTACGTAAAGCAGTACGAAGTAAATTTCTATAGAAATTGAAATGTGGTGAATTTAAGCTCTAGCGCATGATTTGCCAGATTATCTCATGATGCGCCGATTTACAGAGCACTGACGCATGATGTGCCAAAGACCTGAACACGCTAGATCGCCTAAAAACCACAAAATTGCATGAAATAAGCTCCATTTTCACTGCTTGGGTCGTCTCCTACCTCTAAACCATGTTTTGAGGATGGTACAGAAGATTTCAAAAGCCAAAAATCATAGACTTCATCTTCACTTAGTAAGAGCTTCACTTTAACTTAAAAATTTTTTATTTTCACTATAGATTTTTACTACATTGTGGAAGATCCAAAATTTGGGATTTTTAATAAAAGAAGATCCAAAATTTGGGATTTTTAATGAAAGATTGAATAAAACTCATGGGGAAAAGTTTCTTACCAAATAATCTTGCTAGAGTAGTTAGATTTTTAATTGAGTAATTTATTTGGAATTTACTTGGATTTTCGTAGAATTTCCAATGGCTCCCTGAATTAATAGAGAAAGTCTGTCAAATGATTATGATGCATAAAAGTTTGTTAACTTCAAAGCCCAACATAGTTATAATACTCAAATGGAGACCAGAAAATTGATCCAAGAATGGCCGTTTGCAAACCCGGGTGGCGAGATCAGGAGGTTGATTCTTGCCAGAAATTGAGAAAGATTCTGCTACTTCACTGTAGTAGTGATTGTCCTCATGGCTCAGGAGTTCTAAACTAACCTGAGGTTCACTGAGAGTGACTACATACTGGTTAGAGGTAAGCAAATTGAATTTACTGTTGGTCGTATCATTTCTTTTTATGGGTTGAGAAACATATTTCATGATGAGGACGCTGCATTCCTGAAGACTGATTCATCACTGGATGACGTGATTGCCTTTTTGACTGATGAAAGAGGAGAGTAGAAGATTAAGAATAACAAGATAGTTAACTTCCCCGCTTCCATGTTGACTATTCAGTCTAATGTAGGGCATCACTTCATCTCTACTAATATATTGCCAACGAATCATCTTGTCGATGTTATGAAAGATATAGTGGTGTTGAACAATTGCATTCAAAACAAGAAAGCAATAGATGTTGGCGCACTCATAGTTCATCATGCTTGGAGTATAGCTGGTAGCTCTACAGCTACTGGTTTGGGATACCATGCTCTAAATTTCACTTTATGTGAACAATCAGGAGTAGAGTCCCATAGAAATGAAGAAAGATTGCAACCACAAAATCCTATTAGGAGGCATATGGTTCAGAGAGTTGAATCATTTGTTTAATCTAGAGGTGGAAGAAGGAATAGGCCCTCTACATCAGCTGCAAGGGCATTTACTTCTTGTTCTACATCATTAGAAGGTATTATGGACTAAATTATGATTGAATAATTGGACATAGTTAATATATAAACTCAGTTGGGAGAGATAGGAACAAGAAATGCTTATAATGATAAGTATAAGTAGAGGAGAGTTTAACATGATATAGATTTTGAAAATGCTATGGTGAGACACCTTAGGGGTGAGCCCAATGTGGAATTTCCTACTTGCCCCAGTTTCACTCCAAATGCTCCTATTCGAGATGAAGATGAGAAAGAAGAAGAATAAGAAGAAGTGGAAGATGATGATGATGATGAGGAAGGAGATAATGACTGATACTTTTATGAGTCTGGTGTAGTTTGTTTTTATGTTTCTTTGTTATTTGTGATTGAAATGTATTGTATTTTCATTTGAGAACTGTTATAGTAAAAACTTTCATGTGGTGTTCTGGACATAATTGTGATAGTAACTGTAGACTTTTACTTTTTCTGCATTTTTAGCATTTTCAATTTTGTTTTTCAGTTTTTATATTTCTATTTTTAATTCTTAGCAAATTCATTAGAATTTATTATGTTTTATTTAATGTTTTAAAGCCTGTATGTGTTTTTTAAAGTTAGTACCTACAGTATACCAGAGCCAATTTCATAATTAGAAAACCTCTATAGGTTAGTTTTTTTATTTTCATGCATTTACTATTTTCTTTCAGCAACTAAAATTTTGTACTAAAAAATTCTTAAAATTACTTAAAAACTTAAGTTTGGGGGGAAGAAAAATTTCTTTTGAAAAGAAGTAAACTAAATTTTATTTTCCTCAATTATCTATATTTTTTAAAAAAAATTTAACATGACATGGGATATTGAGATTTAACTTTAAATGATTATACTTTTTTTTCTTAAGAAAAGGTTATATTTCCATTAACTAAAGCTCAGGTTACAATTCTTATGTGGAGAGCTTGCAGAGTATCCCCAGCTAGCAAAAAAAGGAGAGGAGAAGAAGGGTAGTGGAGACAACACACTCAAGAGAAAAAGGACAAGACCTAGCAAGCCAATTTGCAGGTCTATTCCCTTCCCTGTAAATAAAAGAAAATTGAAGATTCATAGTAGCTATCGAGACCTGAATTTTGTTAACCCATTGTAAACGATACCAAGAGGAGGGCCTGCCTTCCTGTAACATCTGTAGAAGGACCTGTGAATCTCCTTCAAGTTGTAACTGGTGCCACTAATTCATCTTAGCAAGTGTAAGAGCCCAAAACATAGCAATCAGCTCAGCCTCAAGTGCATCATTAGCATAGACAAGGGCCTGAAATAGAGTAGGCAGTGTCCAATGTGATCCTTGAACACACCACCGATACACCGAAAATATATGCATTTTTAGACCCATATTTTATACTTATTTTTGGTGATATTACACCTTAATGGAAGGTATTTTGATGTTTTCTTACAGATTGTTGATTTTTAGGACCTAAAGAAAAAGGGAAGCAAAAAGGATGGAATTTGGAGTCAAAATGACGTTCTTGAAGAAGTACACAGCGCCGACTGCGCCAAGGGCAGCGCCGATGGCGCAGAGCAACAGAACAGTTGAAATTTTTACTCAACACCGACCGCGCTAAGAATAGCGCCGACAGCATGAAAGGAGGTTATGCCCCCGTTTCTAGAAGGTTTGATGTATTTGGATGATTTTTGAAGAGTTTTGGAGGCCCCTCTTGGAGAACCGACCTTGGGCTTTATTTGGGGCCGAAATTCATCAGGAAATGAAGTACTTTTCGCTCCAAGATGTTCTACCATGCTCCATTTTCGCCATTCTTTATAATCCATCTCAATTCCGCCACCATATTGGGGTCCATTAGTATTTTTCTTTTATAGTTTAGAGTTTGTGTGGTGAGATTTAGTGTGAAACTTTCTATAAGAGTGTTGGAGAAGGAGGAAAGATAGTAATATCTTCTTCATGCATTTCTAAGGAAAGACTACAAGGGATTTACTTTGAGAAATACTTTCAGATGACATATTGCTACTGTACTCAGTTACAGACCTTCTGGAATTCTTCCGAGTACGGTGTAAGTTAATCCAAAAGATCAAAATAAAGAGCAAATTAAAGCTATTCAATTGCGAAGTGGAAAAGAAGTTAAAAAAAGGATCCAAAGAGAAACTGAAGTTGATGAAGAGAAGGAAGAAATGGAAAGAGACCAAAATAAAAATTAACAAACACATGGTCCTTTAGAAAAACAATTACCTCCGTTTCCTTAAAAACTGAAGCAGAAGAAAAAAGATAAATAATTTACAAAATTTTTGGAAATCCATAAGAAGTTAACGATAAACATTTCTTTTGTTGAAACTTTGGAACAAATGCCAAGTTATGTGAAATTATGAAAGATACACTAAACAAGAAAAGGAGGTTTATAGATCATGAGACCGCTGCACTCAGTGAAGAGTGTAGTGCTATTATTCAGAAAAAGCATCCTGAAAAATTAAATAATCCTGGTAGTTTTGTTATACCTTGTGCTATTGGTGAAAAGTTTTTTGGAAATGCTTTATGTGGTTTAGGAGTGAGTATCAATCTTATGCCTTTATCGATCTTTAAACATTTATACTTGGGAGAGATTTCCTCTACTATTGTAACTCTTTAGTTAGCTGGTCGATCAATAACTGATCCAAAAGGAGTTATAGAGGATGTACTAGTAAAAGTGAATAAATTTATTTTCCCTATAGACTTTATAATATTTGATATGGAAGAAGATAAAGAGATTCCCATTATTTTTAGGGAGACCATTTCATGCAATAGGAAAAGTTGTAATAGATGTGCAAAAAGGAGAATTAATAAAAATATCCTGCAATATAAAAAGATAATGAATGTTTCAGGATGGAAGTAGCTGATTATCTGAGTAATGAATAATTTAAGAATGAGTGTGAAGATAAATTAAAGAAAGGAGAAATTTTTTAGAATGAAGATGAAATAAAAGGAGTAGATTTGGATTATATTTAGGGCAAATTTGAAACATTAGACATGTTGGAAAACGATAGTAAAACTCTTATTCCTTCAAGTATTAAACCACCTGAACTTGAATTAAAGATATTGCCTGCCAATTTAAAGTATGTATTTTTAGGAGATTCATCTATATTGCCTATTATTATATCTTTTGAGCAAACTAAAATTCAAGAACAAATGTTGATAGAAATGCTGAAAAAGTATAAAAAAGTTTTCTGATGGACTTTAGCAGATATTAAAGGAATTAGTCCTTCAATTTGTATGCACGAAATTTTATTAGATGAACAATTTGAACCTAACGCTGACCCTCAGAGAAGATTAAACCCAATATTGAAAGAAGTTGTCAAAAAGAGATTTTAAAATGGTTAGATGCTGGAATTATATCGGTTCCGAAGAAAGGAGAAGTGACTGTTGAAGAAAATGAGAAAATTGAATTTATATCAATTAAATAAGTTACTGGTTGGCGAATTTGTATTGACTATAGAAAATTAAATATGACTATCAGAAAATATCTCTTTCCTTTACCCTTTCTAGACCAAATATTGGATAGATTGGCTGAGAATAAAGATTATTGCTTTTTAGATGGATATACTGGTTATCATCAAATTTCAATTGCTTTAGAGGATCAAGAGAAAATAACATTTACAAGCCCATATAGAAATATGCATTTCGTAGAATGTCTTTTGAACTATGCAATGCACCTGCAACATTTCAAAGAAGCATGATGTCAATTTTTAGCAATTTTATAAAACATGGAATGGAAGTGTATATGGATGTTTATTCTGTATTTGGGACTTCATTTGAGTTGTCTTAATAATTTAGAAAAAGTTCTGGAAGTATGTGAAAAAGTCAACCTAGTCTTAAATTGGGAAAAATGTCAATTTATGGTTGCAAGAGATATTATGCTTGGGCATAAAATTTTTGAAAAAGGCATGGAGGTTGATCCTGCAAAAATCAAAGTTATAGAAAAAAATTCAAGTTATTATAAAATTACCACCTCCTACTACAGTTAGAGGGGTAAGAAGTTTTCTAGGACACGATGGTTTTATAGGCGCTACATAAAAATTTTTTCAAAAATTACTAAGCCATATGCCAACTTTTAGGAAAAAGCTATGCCAACTTTTAGAAAAAGATAAGAAATTTGATTTTGATGAGGAATGCATAAAAGCATTTGATATATTAAAGAAAAAATTAGTCACTGCGCACATAATAGCATCACCTGATTGGGAAAAACTATTTGAAATAATGTGCGATCCTAGTGATTATGTTATTGGGGCTGTACTAGGACAAAGGCATGACAAAGTTTTTAAGGCTATATATTATGCTAGCAAGACAAGACTCTAAATGATGCTCAAATTAATTATACTACTACTGAAAGAGAGTTATTAGCTATTGTTTATGCCTTCGATAAATTTAGACCTTATTTAATTGGAACTAAATGTCTAGTGCAAACAGATCAAAATGCTATTAAATACTTAATGCAAAATAAGGATGTTAAACCATGATTAATTAGATGGATACTTCTATTACAAGAGTTTGATTTTACCGTGATTGATAGAAAGGGAAATGATAATCAAATAGTTGATCATTTGTCTAGGATATAAATAGAAATATTAACTAATTTTGCAAATAAAATTTCAGAAAATTTCCCTGATGAACAGTTATATAGTATTGAGGAAATGGATATAATGTGGTATGCTGAAATAGTGAATTATATTGTAAGTGATATTTTACCACTTGATATGAAAAATACACAATTAAGGAAGTTTATATATGATTAAAAAGACAATTTTTGGGATGAACTATATTTATACAAACAATGTAAAGATTTAATTTTTAGAACATGTGTGCTATATGAAGACTCAACAGAAAATTGAAAAATGCCATGATTTTGAATTTGAAGGACATTTTAGAAAAAAATAGAACTGCATAAAAGAGTTCGCAAGCTGGATTTTATTGACCTACTATTTTTAAAGATGTTAATGAATATATTAAAATGTGCGATAGATGTCAACGAGTAGGAAATATTTCTAGAAGAAATGAATGACTCTAAATTAATCATTGGAAGTTGAAATTTTTGATCTGTGGGGATTAGATTTTATGAGACCATTTATGCCTTCAAACCATTTGGACATATAAGTTTCAAATGGTTTGAAGCTATTGTTGTACCCAGATGTGATGCTCAGAGTGTTTCTATATTTTTAATTAAAAATATTTTTACAAGATATGGAATGCTAAGAGTAGTAATTATTACTGATGGAGGATCTCATTTTAGGAATAAGATAATCAAAAAATTAATTAAGAAATATGATATTATGCATAAATTCTCTAATGCTTATCATCCTCAGACTAGCGGTCTAGCGAAGATATCAAATCGTGAAATTAAACGTATTTTAGAAAAAGCTGTAAATCCTTATAAATTGGATTAGTCTGCTAGACTACATACTACTTTATGGGCATATAGAACTGCTTGTAAGACTCCTATAGGAATGTCCCCATACAGACTGATATTTGGAAAAACATGCCACTTACCAGTAGAATTAGACCATGAAGCATTTTGGGCTATTAAGAAATTTAATTTTAATCTAAAAGTTACAGGTGAGAAAAGATTATTGGAATTCAATGAACTTGAGGAAATGAGAAATGAAGCATATGATAATGCAAAAAATTATAAAGAAAAAATGAAAATATGGCATGATTGGAAGATTAATCAGAAGAAATTTTAACCTGGACAAGAAGTTCTATTATATAATACAAGATTGAGATTTTTTCTAGGAAAACTGAAATCCAGATGGTTAGGACCATTTAAAGTGATTAAAGTCTATCTTATGGAACTGTTATTATTAAAGATCCTAACACTAGAAAAGGTATTTAAAGTTAATGGGCATCGTCTGAATCATTATTTTGAAGAGCACATACCTCAATTTAAAGAAGTTTTAATGTTAAGTCAAGCCAACTAAATAAATGGTGTGTCGGGCTGACGACGTTAAACCAAGCTCTTTGTGGGAGGAAACACATACATATATGTCTATGTATTATTATTTTGTTTGATAAGTGTCTTATATATAAGTAAATAATAATCCTAAACAATTGCATTTATTATAAATTAAGTCAAGTATTAGTATTGGAGAAAAATTTGGAATTAAATTTAACAAAAAATGAAAATGGACATCAGCGCAGGTAGCGCCAATCGAAAGTGTAGATGACATTGAGAGCGGTTTGACGGTTCAGATAACTTTTGGCGGACTTTGGCAGGATTTCACTCTATAATAACTGTCGGGAGGTGTTTTTAAAGTCCTAAAATCTTACTAGGACACCTAGAAACTTCCTATTTTTGGATTCCTTGGCTTCTAATTCCAGAAATACTTCAAGGTACGAAGTTAACAATAAAAGAAAGTTTATTAGTTTTGACGTGCAGAGATTTTACGATAAAGTTATTATGAAGAAGTGATTGATCAAGGAGAATAATCATGGGTTAATCAATCCAAGTTCTCCAGTTAACAAGATCAATCTGCAAAGGCAATGGGAAGTTCTGTGTTACACTACTGCTGTGGTTGTTGTGTCTGTAGTGAGGATTTCTATGCAAATCTACATGGAATTACCCAAAATTACCCAAGGAGTTGTCTTCATATGAGATAAGGCTGTACCATTTACTCCTACGAGCATTGATAGAAAATGTTCAAATCTATCATTATACAAATTTCATTCCTACGCTAGATTTGATGCAAGATGTTTATAATTTTCTGACGGATGAAAGCGATATGTGGGAAGTACGAGATGAAGGATATATTAGTTTTCCTGCTTCATCACTTAATCCAATTTTGAAGCAGCGACATTTCTTTATTTGTTCAAAATTACTCCCTACTATGAAGATTAGTAAACTCACCAAGGAAAATGCTATTTTAAAATACTGTATTCAAATTGAAAAACCTATTGATATAAGATCAATCATATTTAAATCTTTTATGGGTATCATTATGAATGGGCCAATTTATAGACTTGGGCATCCTTCTACAATTTTTTTGATTTGCAGTCAATCCCAAGGGCCATATGAAAGTTCGGAAAAAGTTTTACTACCATGGGAGCCCATGATCCCTATTGATGATCAGTATGTTGGTAATGGAAATGAAGCAGTAAATGCTATTATGGATCATTCTTCACATGTTTCAACTCCATTAATACCACCAACAGTAGGAAGTTCGCTTCTTTGGAGAAGAAATTGAAGAAAATTGAAAAGGAACTTTAGAGTTTTATGAATACAGTGGGAGATCTTAAGTACCTTTTTTTATCACCTTGATTGGAGAATGAAAAAATATTTTGATCATACTGGAACTTTTGAAGCAGGATTAGTTCAGATGTTTAAAGAAAATTGGTGGATTGAAGAAAATTTGACAGATCAATTCCTGCACCGATCCTTCTACAACCTATATGTTCATTACCAATCCATAGGAGATATTAAAGGAGGTGAAAGCATTGAAGATGAAGCGGAATGACTGAAGACTTTGGATTCTCTACTTGCTTAAAAATATTTATGTATGTGATGTAATTGTGTAGATTTGTTTTGATTTGGTTTGGTTTATTTTTGCTTTAGAATTCTGAACTTTGATTATGTGTATAGTTTTGTGTTAGCTTTTAGTGTTGTGGCTTGATTTTGACACTAATTTATAATTAGTTTTCTTAATAAGTGTGAATGTGTGATTTGTGAAATGTGTTTGTAAAAAGTGTATTGTCATATATAAAAGTTAGTTTCTTGTTGTTTGTGAAAATGATTGTTTATGAAATTCTTATTTGTGAATTATTGTTAGATAAAAATTTGTTTTTAAAAATACTAAAAAACTTTGGAGTAAATTAAAAAACAATTGAAAGTTTGAAAAAATCAAAATAGTGAATTTCGGACCTTCAGCGCTGACGGCGCCTTCGACCCGAGAGTAGTAATAACCCTTTTATTTACAATTTTCACCGCAAAACCTCCTTTTTTACCCCTAAAGTCACCTTAAACCTTTGGTTTTCACACCTAGGGCTTGATTTTGGGCTGATTTGAGGCGATATAGAGGCAAAAGAACTTTGGATTTCATTTTCTCTAGGTAAGAGCTACACTTTCAAGTAAAATTTTTAGATTTTCACCAAAGATTTTTCTCACATTGCCTTAATCCAAAAGTTTTGTTTTTTTGAGAGATTTTGAGAAAATTCTTTGGTGAAAACTTTTACCTAGTGGATTTAAGTTTAAAGTGCTTTACATTTTGATTTTTGGAATTTTGGAATTTATTCAGATTTTTATCAAATTTTTCTAGATTTCCTATGGCACCTAGATCGAGCAAAAGAAAAATAGAATATGACGAGCAAAAGTTTTTTAGCTTTAAAGATATTGCTCAATTTCATAATCTTCGATAAATTAAGAAAGTGATTCCAGATTGAGGTTACAAAAATTCGGGAGAAGTTGAACGATTGATTATCACTCGGTAGTGGGAAAACTTATGATACTTTACTGTCGATGCGATAGTTGGGATAGTTATGGAATTTTATGTCAACTTTCTGGAGGCTTCTGATAATTTTGTTTTTGTTCGAGGAAAAAGGGTGGAGTTTACTCCAAGAAGAAGAAATGAGTTTTATCAGTTAGAAGATGTTTGTAGATGCCAGTATCATTCATTCTTTGCCACAAATGAGGACTTAGATGAAGCTATTTCTTTTCTGACTGGTGAGAAAGGGGCTTGGAAAGTAAACAATGGAGTTAGAGTCCACTTTCCCCTTTCTATGTTTGTATCTAAGGCCTGACATTATATGCTGCTTATGATGATGCTTTAGTGAAATACTTGTGGGGTGATCATACAGTTAAGTTCCCTATTCACCTATTTATACTCCATATTAGCAGCAGAAGTTAGATGTTAGTTATGAAGAAAATGATGACTGGTGATCTTTTTGTTTTTTTATTTGTTTGTGTTGTACTTTGTAATTGTATTGTTTGTTTTGTGATATTGTTGAGACTGTTGTTATGTTGTAATGAGAAACTGTAATGTGTAAAACTATTTTCATTTTTATAATTTTGTTTAGTTCTGTTATTAATTTCAACACTTTGTTATATGCATTGTAATTAGCTCTTTCTCAGTAAATTATAGATACATTATGTGCAATTTAATGTCTTAACCTTGTAGTTTTTAATATTAGAACGTGCAGTATTTCAGAATTTATTTATAAAAATCAGAATCTTCAAGAGGTATGAATTTTTTTTATGTATTTAATGCATTCTTTCACCCTTTTATTTTTAAAGTTCTTCATGTAAATCTTTTAAAAAAATTTAAGTTTGGAGGGGGAGAAAATTTATTTTAAAAAAGAAAGAGAGAACTTAATGTTATTTGTCCTCACTTAACTATATTTTCAAAAATTTTAAATTTAACAAGACCTTTGGTATTAGGGGTTAACTTTGGATAACTATATTTATGTTTCGAAATATGTAGTAAATTTAAGTAAAAAAATTTCAATAATAAAGGTTAATTCTAGAAAATAAGATATTTGGTAAAAGAGAATAAGACTATGTTTTTCTATTTTATGGAATTTGTATTTTTGAAGAATTCAAAATCTTTAAAGGTTCATGTAAGAAGATAATAACTAAACTTTATGTAATTTTTCTGTTAATATAAATTTGTTAAGTGAAGAAATGTAAAAACAATTTAAATTTAAGAAGAGGATAGTGAAGTTTAAAATCATTAAAGGCTATCCAGATATAGTAATCCTCACATACATAAAAAAAAGAAGAAGAAAGAAAAGAAAA
>NW_018243814.1:123062-125760 GCF_001263595.1 Phalaenopsis equestris | reverse complement strand
AATTTTTTAAGTAAGTAACTTTAATATGACAAATTGCAATTTTTCTTGAAAGAAATAGAGGATCAGAAATTATAAAACTAATTACTGAATATCCTAGCACCTTTAGTTTTAACTGGAGTTGTTTTGAATTTTTCTTAAGTTATACTATTATGTTTAGAGAACTTAAATATGGAAGACTAGAAGTTAAAATCTTTACTATAAGTCATATTTTTATGTAGTAGAGGAGTTACTTAAGGACAAGTAACATGTTAGTTTTGGGAATTTTGATACACTGAAAAAATATGCATTTTTAGACCCATGTTTTATACTTATTTTTGGTGATATTGCACCTTAAGAGAAGGTATTTTGATGTTTTCTTGCAGGTTGTTGCTTTTAGGACTTAAAGTAAAAAGGAAGCAAATAGGATGGAATTTAGAGTCAAAATCACGTTTTTTGAAGAAGTACTCAGCGCCGACCGCGCCAAGGTCAGCTCCGACCGCATAGAACAATCGAAAGCTGGAAGATTTTTACTCGCGCGCCCGCGCCAGGACGACCGCGGACTGCGCCAAAGGCGGTTCAACCCCCGTTTCTAAAAGGTTTGATGTATTTGGACGATTTTAGAAGAGTTTTTGGAGGCACCTCTTGGAGAACTGACCTTAGGCTTTTTTTGGGGCCAAAATACATCACGAAATAGACTCCTTTTCACTCCAAGGCGTTCCACCACACTCCATTTTCACCATTCTTCATAATCCATCTCCATTCCACCACCATAATGGAGTCCATTAGTGGTTTTTATTTTATAGTTTAGAGTTTTTGTGGTGAGATTTAGTGTGGCACTTTTTGTAAGAGTGTTGGAGAAGGAGAATAGAGAGATATCTTCTTTCTGCATTTCTAAGAAAAAGCTACAAGGGGTTTGCTTTGAGAGAGATTTTCAGATAAGTTTTGTTTATTTAATAGTGTTGTATGAACTTTCTTTTATATATGAATTTTTTTCTTGGTTGTGTCTTTCTCATTAAGTCTGAGTAGTTCCCTCTATCTTTTTCCCTACTCTGAGATATGGTGAAATGAAAAGATAATATGATGTGCCAATATTAAAATATAAAATAAATTGTGATAATTTTTCAACTTTGAACTTAAATTACATTTTAATCTGGCCAAATGAATTATTAAAATATGTTGTGAAACATATGATTCGGGAAATGAAGTATGAGTTCTACAACAGAGTGAGGATCACATTTGATTTCATGGAGGAGAAATTCGTTCATGGAATTAAGTGAAAATAAATTGGGAAATATTCTTTGTTGGGTGTAGAATTGGAGAAAATTTAGGTGACAGATTAAAATCCCTAATTCGGTCTTAGTGTTTAAAAACTAAAGTGAGAGTTAGCCTTCAGGTGAAGGAAAGTGAGAGTTCTGGAGTGAGAGCCGCTATTTCTAGCCTAGCCACAGATTTAGGGACTAAACCTTAGATTAGTCAATGATTTTCTATGCACTCTATTAGGGTATAGAATTATAATTGCTCATATTTGGCACAATACGTATTATAAACATTTATCTCATCTCATTTCACCAGAACCTCATTGTAGTGGGAAGGATGCTTTTTCACATTAAAAATCTTCATTACATAAACATAATTAGTAAATTAGTATTTACTTTTTAAACTTTGAATTTCTTCTTTTCTAATAGTTAAGTACTTTAGTTTTGATAACATCTCAACATTCGACATTAGTGACTGTGATTTCGTTTGATTTTCTGTAAATTTCATAGTAAAACTTATCATTGCCAATTTACACCTTCCTGTGGGATCAATATTTGGGGCTTAAATAGAATGTCATTTATTACTTTATAACGATACGTATACTTGTATAGAATCTCATTATTAATTGTCTATAATTATATATATTTTACACAATTGTGTAGAATCCCATTATTAATTGCCTATAATTATATATATTTTACACAACTTACTTTTTATACAAGGATCAAGTTTTTGGTGTTGTAGTGGTGTCAACTTCATAAATCCTTACATATAAAAAAACGGGATCAAGTTTTTGGCGCCATTGCGTAGGGAAGGTAACAGTTAAATTTAGGTAAATTAAATAGTTTTGATAAACTAGGAAAGTTAAAGATAATATATATACTATAAAAATATATAAAAATAAAAAAAATAAAAAAATAGCCATTATTAGCAGTTCCAAGCCAGATTTCTTCCACCTCAGGTTGAGTGATATCCCTTTCAACTATGATTCCGACCACAGAAGGCCTAGAGAGATTAAAAGTAGGAGCATCCAACTTCATAGGTCTTCCAAGGGTAGTTTCAATGGTGAGTAAAACTTGGTGATTGAAAAAGTGTAACTTCAGCCACCGACCACAGAAGGCCTAGAGAGATTAAAAGTAGGAGCATCCAACTTCATAGGTCTTCCAAGGGTAGTTTCAATGGTGAGTAAGACTTGGTGATTGAAAAAGTGTAACTTCAGCCCAGGAGTTTGAACCAAATGGGTATAATAGGAGGTTCTTTTGTTGGATCACATTCAATAGTCTATTTTAATAATTTCTCGGAAATACCATCTAGATAGAGAACTTGTTTAGCAAAAAGCCTTGCATAATCTTCTTCTTTGGCCAAAGGTATCATAATATGTCTGTCATCCATCAACCCCACCCTCCAACAACAACAACAACAACAACAAAGCCTTAATCCCACTACGTGGGGTCGGCTAAAT
>NW_018243814.1:121619-122509 GCF_001263595.1 Phalaenopsis equestris | reverse complement strand
CACCCAAAGTCACACTTCTGTCAGTAGAGCTATTACTACTAAAATTACATTCCATGTATTCAGTTTTAGTTTTACTTAAACGAAGGCCTTTAGACTCCAATGTAGACCTCCATAATTCAAGTTTTTCCTAGGCTTTTTCTCTCATTTTATCCATGAGAAGAATATCAACAATAAATAGCATACACCAAGGTACATCCTCCTGTAGATGTCCAGTAAAACCATCCATAAGTAAAGCAAAAAGATATGGGTCCCTGATGTAATCCAACAGAAATAGTCAATCCTCCTTCAGTTTGAACACAAGTAACAGCTCTAGTATATATATCTTTAATGACTTTAATATAAGTCATATCAACACTTTTCTTCTCAAGAACTCTCCAAAGGATATCTCTTGGAACCTTATCGTAAGCTTTTTCTAAATCAATAAAAATCAAATGTAGATTCTCCTTATTATCTCTGAACTTCTCCATCAAACCTCTCAATAAATGTATACATCAAACCACTCAATAAATGTATAGCTTCCATAGTAGACCTGCCCGACATAAATCCAAATAGATTATGAAAAATTTCTGTGATGCTTCTTAACCTATGTTCAATTACCCTCTTCCATAATTTTAAAGTATGACACATCAAGTTAATTCCTCTATAACTTGCACACTCTTGTGCATCTCCTTTATTCTTAAAAATGGGGACCAAAATACTCTTCCTCCACTCCTCAGGCATCTTTTTAGTTTTTAAAATAATATTAAAGAGTTTAGTAAGCCAAGAAACTCCCAAATAGTTCCACACTTCAATTGAGATATCATCAGGTCCTACAGATTTTCCACCATTGCTTTTCTTTAAAGCCTCCTCAACTTCCTTTTTGCTGTTTCCTCCACTCAAACTTTTTTTAG
>NW_018243814.1:120923-121346 GCF_001263595.1 Phalaenopsis equestris | reverse complement strand
GCCGTTTGATATTTTCTCCAGTTCTCTAAGCTTTTACATTTAAACCAATTTTATAACATAACTTCTTATATTTTATCTTTTCTTGCACATTATTATTCCACCACCAACTATTTTTATTTGTAAATACTTTTTCTTTTGATTCTCCAAGCACATCTTTTGCTACTTGTTTAATAGTGTTTGTTACTTTATCCCACATCACATTTGAAAAAGTCGAGAAAGGGGAGAAGCCTTCAAAAGAAGATCTAACCACACCCACCAATCTAAAGAACCACCAACAGTAAAAGGGCAGTAGGAAGAGCAGATAGCCAGCCAGCTTGAGCAAGAATCAGAGGTCACCATTAGAGCAGAAACCCTAGCAGAGCTAGGTAACCAACCACCACAATGAAGATTATATAATAGCTTCTATCATATATATATGTATAT
>NW_018243814.1:101445-120544 GCF_001263595.1 Phalaenopsis equestris | reverse complement strand
TTTTCAAGATGCAGAAACTGACATCCCACCTTGTTTTACTAAAATATTAGCAACCACTAAGAATCTAATCTCAGTTACAAACTTCTACATCTTTCTAACTTCAAAACATATATGCATGTGGACAATAGAACTGATATGCAACTCTTTTCTTCTGCTCCACTTCTTTTCATAAATCATAATTTAATTAATGTGTTTTTAATTTTGAGCAAGTCAGTACTGCTTAAAAAAATATGAAAGAAATTAAATTTACATGGATTTGTACTTATTAATTTGATTTTCTATGATTTTCTTTGCGTCATGAGAAGTGTTTGCTTCTTCCAAGGAGAGACAAGGCCATTGTTTTTTCTTGAATGCTGAAGATGGTACTTGTTACGGATACACCAAAAAAAAAAGAGGTTTTATACGACCAGAAAAAAGTGCTTGGTTTGGAGAATAGAGACAGAGGTTACAATCCAAAAATCAAAACTCAAAATATAAATATCAACACACTGAGCATCAAACCATACTACAAAAGGTGAGAATTCCTTAGATATATTGGGAGTGGAATCCAAGAGAAAATGTCACATTAACAAAAATTGAAATATAAACATATTTCATTTGAAATAAGATCTTTAGTATTAATTTTTTGTTATATTTGATCTAAAGCTACTTTGTTAGTCATATTTTACAAAATTTAACCATAACATTCTATAGACTGTGATTATTATTAATACTAAATAATTTTAATCATAGTTTAGAAAATAATATAATTAACATGATGAAGTAAACAACTGTTACAATTCGCATAAAAAAAGCTAGAAAAGGTAAGAAAATATTGACTGAGATGTTGCTTTTAATCATATTTTTCTTAAGGAAAATATAACTAATTAGAATTAATTAAATGAACATAACTATAATCAAGTCATATTTTTAAATAAAAAGTGATTATAATTCAAATTTTTAACAACTTAAAAGAAAAAATATTAGGCGAACAAAACTGATAATTTTTATATGTTATATTAATATTCTTTTTATTCTGTATTAGTCTGTATTGTTATTGTACAAATAGCAATACAAAATAATACAAAACAAAAATACATAACAATCATATTAAAAGTTAAAAATTATGCTCACCAAATAATATCTTCCTTCCCAATCCCAATCACCCTTTACATTACAATTCAAAAAGCATCCATACTTCTCCATTGGGCTTTGCATCCTCCAACTGTTTAGTCCTCAAAGTAAAACTCATTGTTGCTATTCGTAAGCATCTTCTTAATGTCTTCAAATCCATAGACTGAGTACTCCTCTAAGGGAGTAGAATTCGGTATTCCATCGAATTCCTGAAAACTTGTGTTGCCATAAAGCATCAAATTATTAAAGCTCGTATTTTGGAAGAAAGAGGAAGAAGATGAAGATGAACTGGAAGGAGCACTGAAGACTTTGGATGAAATTGGAGCCAAATTGGCTTGATGATTGAAGCAACCAAAGGAGTCCTTTTGAAAGAGAGTAGGAGTAACACTATTATTTATGTAGGGATTGGAAGTTAAACATGGTGATGGTGATGAGAAGAAAAGCTGCTGGCTGCGCTGTTGCTGATGAAGAGAACTTCTCTTTTGGGAAGAAGAGATGCCAAGGAGTTTTTTCTTGAGTTTTGTGTTCCAGTAGTTCTTGATATCATTGTCTGTTCTCCCTGGCAACTGAGAAGCTATGATAGACCACCTGAAAGTTGTTCAAATTTTTTATTATTCGAAATGAAAACGGAAAATTTCCTTGAAGAGATGAGCAAAAAGGAACCACAATTATGGAAAGTGACGGAGAATTGAGTAGAACCTACGCTGGCAAGTTGATCCTTAGCTAAATTTAGGTCGAAATAAATCCATCTTTTGTTATGTAAGGAAAATTTTTTCTCCTGAAAAAATAACTATCCATACAATTTTTTCTTGTTTTTCAGAGAGAAAGGCATAAAATTTGAGACTTGGCATTTCATCTTAAAGAGGAAATGTTTTGCATTTCTAGCAGAACATTGCTTACAATTGTCTTTCTATTTTTCCTAAAAGTAGGAGCTCACCTGCTCCCAATGCTAGCAAATAGAGTGCAAATAGTATTATCTTCAGCTTCAGAGAACTCCCCATGCTTGATGTTAGGCCTAAGATAGTTTAGCCATCTAAGCCTGCAGCTCTTTCCACATCTTCTTAACCCTATTAATGTCCACAAGTTATTGAGAGAGAGAGAGAAAGAGAGAGAGAAGGAGGGCAAGGTAGAAGAGAAGAGACTACCAGCTTTATGAGGAAGAGCAATCCAATTGCCCCCAGTGCCATTCTTCTCAATGAACTCCTTGAGTTTTGAATCCTCTTCCGCAGACCAAGGACCTTTCTTCACTTTGGCCTTATCACAGCAAGGAGCCCTGCCCATCCTTTTCCCTTCTACTTAAAATTCAAAAACAAAGAAAAGAAGAAGGGAAGAAGAGAAGATGATATGACGCTTCCAAGTAGAACGAAACACAGCATAAATATAATTTATTGACAGGGAAAAGACTTTAGAGGTAGGAACCTGAGAGAGAGAGAGAGAGAGAGAGAGAGAGCGTAGGTGCATGTGAGTGGCAAAACTCAAGTCAAACAATGGCTGTCTGTCCTGTTTCCATCACCTCTCTCTTCTTTGGAGCAATAAAAGTCTTTACGGAAGTGTGAGGCTTAAGTGAAAGGGATGGATGGCCGTAGGACCCCTGCAACATTTGGAAAGACTGCATAAATTTTCATTTATTTAATTTTAGATACTAAAATTTACATATCTACCGCACAGACACATTTCACACCAAGAACTAGGTGCTATTATTTATATATGTATTGAACGACCAAACATACATTTAATATTGTGTTTTATACATGCAATATAGTAGAATGATTAATTAGATTTATTACTTGTTTTAAAATAAATGAATAAAATGAAAAGAAACCTATCATTTTAACTCAACAGCATCAAAACATCCAACATTTAAAACAAAATACTTCATCGGTGTCAAAAGTGAGTTAAAAACAAAACAGATCATGCAAGCAAAACATTATGAAATAGCGATTAATGCAACGGTTCAAAGTTTTATAAAACGAGATAACCTGCTTACGAATCAAGAGAGGCCAGCAAAGACAAGCATGTAGGGGGACTTCGGGCTGACAGCACCCAGCTTGGCACAGTCTACATCGATGCAATCAACCTTGATGTCCAATTGCGTAATTTTTATGGTCGACGTAATTAAAAATTGTTTTTTTAAAACAGAATCTAAGAAAAAAAATTATAAATAGATAATCCATTGTGCAAAACTCGATTTTTCCTGATAAAAAAATAAAAATGGATTTTTGGAAAGTCGATTCATAAATGAAAACAAAAATTCTCATCTTCGGTGAAATAAACTGAAAAAGTAAAAATTTAAAAATTATAAATTTATAGCATTTCTATTATCAATAAAAAATCGAAAATGAAAATTAAATTTAAAAATAATAAGTCTATAGTAATACTATTATTATAACTCAATATAAATAAAAAATAAAAAGTACAACTTTAAATAAGAAATTTATAGTATTAATATTATTATAAAAAAATTTAAAACGAAAAAAAGTTGAACATAAAATTAACAAATTTATAGTATTTCTCTTATTAATTAAAAAAATAATAAAAAATTTAAAAAAACTAAAAAAGTATATGTATAATTATCTTTGAATCCCAAATTGTCTTCTTGTGAAACTCGTCCCAACAGTTGGAGTTGAGAGGAGAGAGATGATGGAGAAAAAGAGAGAGAGCTGTGCAAAAGAATTTTTGAATGCCAAAATCTCCATAGTGAATTTTGAAGATCTCTTTATTGATGTCATGATCTCCTATTTATAGGGGTCCAAGAATACAAGTACCCATAAGGATAGAACAGTTTCCACAACTGTCTGAATTAATGAATTCAAATTACATAGTAAAAAAAATAAAAGATAATGCATGATTGATCACCAATGGCCTTGAGGTTAGCCGGTTATAGCGGTCATCCTCAGTGTGTTAGCTGATTGCGTTAGCTGATCGCATCTTCTTTGAAATTTGGTCGCTTGACCAGGACATGCAAGACCTTCTTTGGCAATGTCTTGATTGGTAGCCACATCAGCTGACAGATTCTGCTCGGTCAAAAGATTCTATTATCGGCCCACTAGTTGGATTACTGAGATATAGAGTCAATCAAATGTTTATTGCTAAGTTCTCTCCTCTACTATATTGAACTTTGTTTGTGTGCCTCTCGTTTTGGTCGTCCGATCCCTTCGAGATTTGTGCTGGTATCTTTGTGGTATACTGATTACTTCTTCTATTTTCCTGCTACTTGAAGGGAACGATGACACGCCAAAAAATTAGCTACTTTTTATATATATTTTATGTTTATTTTTATTGATATTGCACTTTAATGAAAGATATTTTGTGTGTTTTTGGTTACATGTGTAAGAAATGGAGTTTAGGAGAAAATGGAGAAAAATGGTGTAATTTACAGTCAAATCGTGAAAAGAAGAAAATTCTGATCTGACGTTTTTTGATATATCTTTCTATGCTTAATTTTTTTATATTTATCACTGATTTTTGAATGAAATTGCACTTTTAAAAGAGGTTATTTTCATGTTTACCTTGTAGGTATAACACTTGGAGTGAATTAGTGCTGAAACGAGGCAAAATAGAGTGAAAAAAAGGTGTTGTCAGGAAGGTGGCGCTTAGGCGCCAATTTAGCCCAATTCTGGTGCCATAAACGGTTGTTCACGGTTCTAGATGCCCCAAGGAGTTTATAAGGCACCTTTTAGTATTTGGGAAGAAACTTTTTGGCATTTGAAAAGTCTTGGAGACTTCAAGAACGTCCAAAGGTAGTAGATAGGAGTAGAAGATGTATATTTCTATATTTTCTAGAGAGATTGGTAAGCAATTTTTAGAGATTTTTGTAAGTAAGTATATCATCATTGCATGGATCGATAGAAGAATTTTTTGAAGGGATTTTCATCTTTCTTTCAGAGGGAAAAAACTAAGTCTTGTATTCTTCATTATTTTATAATTTTGGTTAACACTTTATAGTGAATTTGTATTGATTTAATGAATTTTTCTGTTGTGCTTTATTCATGCTTTGTGAGTAGTTTTCTTTACTATTTTCTATTGATATGAAGTAGTGGCATGAGTAGGAAAATTTATTTTAAGATAGAATAATTTTTATTTCCATAAGATGGGTAATATCTCATTTGGTTCATTGATATAATATACTAGCAATAAGTTAAGTTAAGATCTATTTCAAGTGAAACAAAGACTCAAAGAAGCAGTGATATCACAACTTTAGTGCACTCTCATTGTCCAGTTGGCTATGATGATGTAGTTTAAGTGGCAATGCAACATTTAAGGAAATATAATTCTTGATCTATTTCTATTAGGAGCTTCTGAGTGACAATTAGTTGTGTAAAACTAATTGAATACTAAGCATACCTATACACTCCGAAGATGATAGACAGACAAATGTTTCTTGTTAGCACATAAATTATTTCATAATTTTATCAATTCTTTTACTGCTCATGCCATTATATTAATTTTACTTTTCTTGCAATGATTTGGATGAATTTTTAGGAATTTAGAATCGCTTAGAAATACTCTTATTTCATTAATGTGATGGTATTTCATTTGCACTTCATTTACATTGCATTTTAAGCCTGTTGTAATGTTAAAATTGTTGTAATTGCATTAGGATCCATGAGGGCGGTGTAATTTTCAACTAAGTGACACCAAATTGAATTGATGGGTGAGAAGGTAGTTCAGAGATTCATTGCAATTTTAGGGAAGTATTCGTTAATCTGTGTAAATTGGTTGTTTTTATGATGACATACTAGATTCCTACCAATTTGACTTTAGTTTCATCCTTTAACACTGGGATCAGGCCAATATAGTGGCATAGGCTATGGGATTCTAGTGATGAGAGACTGGACAATTTTGATGGGATAGTCAGGATGTTAAGGAATTGACTTTAAGTTAACTAATGATCTTTATAACACTTAACCGAGGGTAAGGATTAACTTTACTTCGAATTTCACTAACTTAATTAAAATCTAAGTATCTCATTCCTACACATTATTTAATTTAACACGTGAAAAGTAGTTGTTACATCTCAAAGTTCACCAAACTAATTTTTCTTGTTAGGCTTATCCTTAGATTTAGGTTTGTCTTTATTAGTGGTTATTAGAAAAATACCCTTAATCGATATTCTAAACTAAGAACTCATAATAGCAAACTAGAATTAGCCTAGGGGATTTCTTACCTCGCTACTCTATGGGATCGTTTCTTTGGGTCTTAAAAGAAAATCCTATATTACTTGAAATGATACATATAATTGTGTAGAACCCCTAGTGTATAAAATAAAAATCAATTATAAATTCTGTAACATATCCATTTTGCACACTAGCCGCCAAAAGAAATTGGGTCAAGTTTATTGCCAAGAAATTAAATAACTGTGTAATTGTGAATTGGTTTAAGTTTTTTATGCCGTTACCAGGGAGACAACGATAAGAAATTAAGGAGAATTTTTGTTGAACCTGGAAGACTTAGATTTGGAAATTATAGTGTTATTATATAGTGTTTTTATTTATTGCGAGTTCAATTATATATTAAAAAATTTAAAATACTAAAAATATTTTTGAGTGTTTGAAGTATTGGATATCTATCATATTAGTTAAGTCCTTAGATTTAAATGTGTAGTTCACGAGTTAGAGACCTTGAACCGTACGAATTAGAACTAGGGAGAACTTTAAGGAGGATTAGAAAAAATTAAGGAAAAAAGTGGTGAGCAAGTGAAATATGTATAAGCTTGGGATTCGTTGGGCAGACAACGTTAAACCAAGTGCTTTGAGGGAGGAAACCATAGGATATCAGTGTTATTGTGTTTGTGATTTAAGATTATGTGTGACATACTGTGTTAGTTTTATTATGGATTAATCAGTTTGATTGATTTTGGTTGATGTTTGGATTATTAGTGGATTGATTTGATCTTTGTGTATCGTGAGGGAGGTGATTCCTTAACTTCTTATTATGGCTAGACATGTATATGTTCTCTTGTAGTAGTTGAATTGATGAGTCCACTATGACTCTGGTCACAACCAGACTTGAGTTTTATAGGAGACATCTTCAGTTTGGACAGTGGAAGTTGCACCTAAATTTTGTTACTTCCTTTTTCTGACCATGTTTACATTTAAAACTACTTGATGAGCAATATTGTGGATGATCTTACACTACTCTTACAACTGTTAGAGATGCACACTTAAAGAGATAAGGTTATGCCTGGGGTTGGTGGTCACTACTCAATGTATCAGGGATAATCATGTCCATTGGGTTAGACCCTATAAAAGCATTTAAAAGTACCCAATTGATTAATGTAGTGATTCTGTTAGAATTGGAAGTAAGGTAGTGAGATGTGATGAGATGGAGGAAGAATTAAAATCATTTATCAAGCGTGTTAGTGTTTGAGTTACAACAGCATAGATGACTTAGGGAACACTTAGATATATTCCTATGCATTGTGCTAGTAGACTTTTCCTTAGTTTAATTTCATTTCAACATGTTTTAGTTTAGATTTACTTTCTATTGCAAGTTGTTCTATCCTGTTGAATAATTATAGAGGTTTTTGACAAACATTTGTGGTAGATTGAATTTCTGAACTATTTTTCTTCTCACTTATATTTTCTGTACTGAATCATATACATGTTGAAAATCAAGTTTGGGGGGAAGAAAATTTTTTTAAACTTAACTTAGTTTGTCCTAAGTAGCCTGTATTTAATTTGATATAACTTTTAAAATGACTTGTGGCATGTGGTGTTACCTTTAGGTTAGTATAATTTTGATTTTAGAAATATTAGAAAAAAAAAAGTTAGAATCCTATGTGAAGAAACTGTTCTAGAGTTAAAATATTTTGTAGGAAACATTAGGAAAATGATTTTGATATTTATGGTAGAAAGGAGTTAAATATTTGAAAAGCTAAAATTCTTAGATTTTTAATAAATGAAAATTGAGCCTTTATTGAAATACTTCACTTTTAAAAATTGAGGAAAAGTTTTGAGTTATTAACTTTAGGAAGAGAATAGTAAATTTAAAATTATTAAAAGTCTATCCATATATAATAATCCTCACTTAAAAAAAAGAAAGAAAAAATAAGTAAGGATTAAAAAGATCCTGAAGGAAAAATGAAAGGAAAAAGAAGAAAAGAAAAGAAAAAGAGAAAGTAAAAAAGAAATGAAAAGTGAGGAGAAGCTTGAGGAGAAGGCTAATAAAAAAATTGATTTAACTTGAATCATTTTAAAGCAAAAAACTTAGAAACAATCCAATACTTTTTCTTATTTCAAAAAAGTACTGGCATAATTGTTATAGATAGAGTGCTTAAATTCTATTTTTGAACTTTCTAAGAATCTTTAATTGAACAAGTTTTAACTTTTAAACTAAATTGAAAATCAGGTTTCCTAAGTTGGATATGAGATATTCTTACACCCTAGTACTAAGTTGATTTTCAAGAATTTCCTATAAGTTGCACTATAATATTTCCGAGACAAAATTATAAGAAACTCTACTGAAACCAACTACATCAAATCAATAAATTTGGTTTTTAAAGTTAAAATGTTGTTTGAGGACAAGTAACTTATAAGTTTTGGGGAACTGTCACGCCTAAAAATTGGCTACTTTTTATACACATTTTGTGCTCATTTTTAATGACATTGCACTGTAATTGAATATATTTTGTGTGTTTTTTATTACAGGTGAACGAAATGGAGTTTTTGAGAAAATGGAGCAAAAAAACTGTGCAATTTGGAGTTAAATTAAGCAAGGGAGAAAATTTTGATCTTTCACATTATGGTATTTCTTTCTGTGCTCAATTTCTTTATTCTTATCACATGTTTTTGAATGAAATTATACTTTAAATGAAGGTTATTTTCATGTTTATCTTGTAGGTATAACACTTGGAGTGAATCAGAGCTGAAATAGGGTGAAAGAGAGCGAAATAGAGCAAAACAGGGGTGGTGCCACCAGGGTTGCGCCTAAGCACTAGAAAGTGGTGCCTAGGCTCTAGTGTTGCCCAGTTATAGCACCATGACACTTCATTCTAGCACTTAGGTGCCAGAAAAGGCTTATGACGGTTCTAGAGGCCCCAAGGAGTTTATAAGGCAACTTTTGGGACTTGGGAAGACACCTTTTAGCATTTAAAAAATTTTGGAGACTCCAAGAATGTGCAGAGATCATAGATAGGAGTAGGAGATGAAGATTTCTACCTTTTCTGGAGAGATTGGTGAGGAATTGTGAGAGATACATGTAAGGAAGTGCATGAGCATTGCATGGATCAATAGGAGACTTTGTTGGAGGATAGCATCATTCTTTCAGAGGGAAAAAACTAAATATTATGTTTTTTCATTATCTTATAATTATTGTAAACACATTATAGTGGATTTTCTTTGATTTAATGAAGTTTGCTATTGTGCATTTTCCATGCTTCGTGAGTAGTTTTTGGGATTTTCTTTGATTTAATGAAGTTTGCTATTGTGCCTTTTCCATGCTTCGTGAGTAGTTTTTTTTACTCTTTTCTTTTGATATGAAGTAGTGGCATGAGTAGAAAAATCTGTTTTAAGATAGAATAATTTTTATTTCCATGTGAAGTGTAATATCTCCTTTACTTCATCCACATAACTTATAGGCAATATGTTAAGTTAAAATCTATTGTAAGTGAAACTAAGACTTAAAAGAGCAATGATCTCGCAACTTTAATGCACTCACATTGTCTGTTTGACTATGGTGAAGTGGTTTAGGCAGCAATGCAACTTTTAATGAAATATAATTCATGATTGTTTCTATTGTGAGCTTCTAGGTGACATCTACTTGTGTAAAACTAATAGAATACTAAGCATACCAATACACTCGGGAGAGGGTAAGTAGACATATGTTCCTTGTTAGCACATAATTTATTAAATAATTATATCAATTGTTCTATTGCTTATGTCATTATCTTCATTATAATTTTCTTTTGCAATGAATTGGATGAATGTTTAAAGATTTAGATTTGCTTTGAAATACTCTTACTCATAAATGTGATGGTATTTCACTTGAACTTCATTTACATGGAAATTTAGGTCTGTTGTAATGTTAAAACTTGTTATAATTGAATTAGGACTCGGGAGGGCAGTATAATTCTCAACTAAGTGGCATCACACTGAATTTCTTTGTAAGTAGGTAGTCTAAAGATTCAATGCAATGTTAGGGAGATATTCGTTAATGGGTGTAAATTTGTTGTTTGTTGGGTGACAGGCTAGATTTCTACCAATTTGACTTAACACTTCATACCTGATACACTAAAAATACATGCATATTTAGACCTATATTTTATACTCATTTTTGGTGATATTACATTTTAAAGGTAGGTATTTTTCATGTTTTATTGCAGGTTTTTGATTTTAAGGACTTGAAGAAAAAAGAAAGCAATAAGGATAAAATTTGGAGTCAAAAAGGAGCTTTAGAAGAAATGTTCATCGCCGACGGCCTTAGACTTGGTGTCAACGGTGCCATTTGACAGAAAGCACGAATGAATTAAATGGCTACTAGCGTTGACAATGCTAGAATGGGCACCGATAGCGCCAATGTCGGTGCAAGCCCTGTTTCTAGAAGATTTGATGAATTTAGAAGCTTTTTGAAGAGTTTTTGGATGCTCCTATTGGAAAATTGACATTATGCTCTATTTAGAGCGAAATTTGATAAAAAAAGAACCCCTTCGCCCCTCTTCGCACCCTTCAACCGCTTTCCACTCTCTTCCACACTATTCCACAACCCCTACAGCCACTTAGAGTCCATTAGTCATTTATTTTATTTATAGTTTTGAATTTTTTTATGAGTTTAAGTGTGAATTCTTCTCTAAGAGTGTTGGAGAGGGAGAGAAGTGAAAGATTTCTTCTTCCTACATTTCCTAAGAGAGACTACAAGGGATTTACTTTGAGAAAGAGTTTCAGATAAGTGTTGTTTGTTTATTATTGTTGTATGAACATTCTTTTATATATGAAATTTGTCTTTTGTTGTATATTTCTCATGAAGTCTGAGTAGTTTCCTTTATCTTTCTCCCTACTCTGAGATATGGTGAAATGAAGAGATAATTTGGATTTGTATTAAAATATAAAAAAAATTGTAATGATTTTTCAACTCCGTTCTTAATTTACTTTTCGATCTGACTAATTGAATTGTTAAAATATATTATGAAACATATGATCAGGGAAATGGAGTATGAGTTCTACAATAGAGTGAAAATCACATTTAATTTCATGAAGGAGTATTTCGTTCATGGATGTAAGTGCAAATAAATAAGGAAATATACATTGTTGGCTGTAGAATTGGAGATTTTAGAGTGATAGAGTAAAATCCACAGTTTAGTCTTAGTGTTTAACCGCTGAAAGCGAGCGTTGGTCTTCAGGGGAAGGGAAGTGGGAGCTTTGGAGTGAGAACGAGTATCCTCCTAGCCTAGCCACGGATTAAGGGACTAAACTTGAGATTAGCCAATGATTTTCTATAACACTGAATCAGGATAGATAATTAAAATTGCTCATATTTGACACAATACATATTTAAACCATTTATCTCATCTCATTTTATCAAAAACTTATTGTAGTGGGAAAGATGCTTTTTCATATTAGAAAACCTTATCACATAAACATAGTTTAGTAGTTAATGTTTTAAACTTTGCATTTAAATTTTGATAGTTGTTAATATATTAGTTCTGATAGTATCTCAAACATTTGAAATTAGTGATAGTAATTTCATTTTATTTCCGTGAATTTCCTAGTCAATTTATCATTTCAAATTTAAACATTCGTCGTGGGATCAATATTTAAGGCTTAAATAGAAAATCTTATATTACTTGATTACGATATGTATATTTGCGTCAAATCCCTACATTAAGTGCTTAACATTCTTATTCATAAAATATCATATCAAGTTTTTTGCACCGTTGTAAAGCGGAGTCAACTTTATAATTTTACACAGACTATATCATCAGGATCAACTGCCCATAGGAAAGCTCCAAGCTCCTTGATGAAGTAGCGGGTTTTAGTTTTAGAAATGTCAATTGAGGAGATGAGAAAAATGTCATGGGAGGTGGCAGCTGGCTTGGTGGTTGCTCTGCTAGGGTTTCCATGGACTGTCTAAGGTTGGTGGGGATCTCCATCCCTTCTCTGCTCACTGTTTCCCCTCTCCAGGAGTTTTTCTTTTATCTTTGGAAGCTTCTTCTCTGGTTTTCTTGCTTCTTGGAATTTTTCTCTTTCAAGTGGTTGTCGGTGTACTGTTCCATTAATGTGGAGTGCTGATGGCTGAACAAAGAAATGTGGATTTGGCCACTAATATTCAATGGGCAAAGGCTACTTTTGTTGATGTTTTTGGAAAAGACTTTGACTCTATTAAAAAATTTGATGATTTGGTTTTTCCTCAAAGCTACCATGAGGTGGCTGACCCTATCATTAAACCTCTGAGCAGGAAGAGTGGTAAAATGATCTTTTTTTATAATGAGGAGGATATCCAAAGCCTGACTGAAAATTGCAAATTTACTCTTATAGGCGAATTTCCGCTAGGTCATCCAAAAATGGAAGTTATAAGGAAGTTCTTTGAAGGTATAAAACTTAAAGGAGCATGGAGAGTTGGTCTCATTGATGGTAGACACATTCTAATCCATTTAACAAGAGAAGAAGATTATGCCAGAATTTTCTCTAAGCAGATTTTACAGATTGAGGGCAACACAATGAAGATTTTAAAGTGGTCTACTAATTTTGATCCTAGCAAGGAACTCTCTATAGTTCCTAAATGGTTCAAACTTTGAGGCTTAAAACTTCATTTTTTCAACCATAAAGTGTTGTTTAACATTGGACAGGCCTTGGGTAAACCCATCAAATTGGATGTTTCAACTTTCAATTTATCTAGACCATCAGTAGCCAGAATCAAGGGACCTAACTCTCCCAGCAGCCCAGCAGTTGATGAAATATTGTTGGGTACTGAACATAATGGGTATTTGCAGAAAATCATTGCTGAGTAGAATTCATTGCTGAGCAGAATCCTTACTATTGCTTCCACTGTTGTATGTTTGGGCACACTGATAACAAGTGTTTTAAACTGCCCCCTCATTGCAGGAACACTAATAATGGGGTCCCAAAAGAAGCTGTTCTGCCTATGGAACCTTTGGTGGAGCTTGTGAGGGAAAGGGATATTTATGATGAGAGCCCTGATCAAATCAATTTTGGGTATAATGCAAAAGGTCCTGAAGAAATTTATCAGACCACCAATGCTACTTTGGTCATTGAGACTGAAAATACTGACAAAAATATAGCCAATGCCAGTCCTAACCATCTTCTGATTGCAATGACTGATAATTTATCCAACAATGGAGTTGGTTCCTCAGAAAGTCATCAAGAACCATTTGTTGTATAGATCACAACTAGTGAAGCTGCTGCCTATGAACCTTTTGTTTCAGAGCCTCAAAATTCTCAGCTGGATGTTGGTGAGGTTGTTCTTAAGGATTATCAAGTGGACTCTACTTTAGTTGAAGTTTTACAGCTGCGTTGGTTGATGAATGGCAAACCCGTTGGAAAATCCAAAAAATAAGAAAAAAGAAAAAGGGCAACCAGGAGTTAAACAGTGTGAAGGGAGGAACATACTTACTCAGAGACAAAAATACTTATATGGAAACCAAGGAGGCCATGGCAAGTTCTAGAAGGAGGGGTAAATCCATCTCGTTTGGATGATGAACCTTTTGTGTTGGAATGATAGGGGATTTGCACATCTTAAATCCCTTAACAGACTTATTGCTTTGAATAGGTTGTATAAGTTTTGGTTTGTTGCTGTTTTGGAGCCTATGGTGTCCAAAAATCCCCAGAAAATCCTTAGAAAATTTTTTGGCTTCTCTCATTTTGCTAATCTGAATAATAAAATTTGGTTACTCCATAGACAGAAAGTAATGTGCCAAATTTTGTGGGGTCATCCACAATTCCTTCACATCAAGTTTAACTTTGGGGGTCAAGAAGGACTGACTACATTTGTTTATGCTGGAAGCTCCTCAAAAGCCAAAGTGGAGCTGTGGGAGAGCATGCATACTATCAGCAGATCCTGTAATTCCTTATGGCTGGTGGGTGGGGATTTAAATTCCATTTCGGCCCCTTCTGAAAAATTAGGTGGCAACTCACCTGATTCCAAATCAATAAACAACTTTAATGATAATATTAGCTTGGCTGGCGTATTTGATCTTGGCTTCACTGGTCCTAAGTTTACTTGGGGGAGAGCACCTTTATGGGAAAGAAAGATTGGATAGAATCCTTGTTAACACAATTTGGTTGAATGAATTTTTACATACTTCTATCCAACATCTTAGCATGACAGGTTCTAACCATAGGCCCTTACTTATCACTATTTCTGCTTCTCTAATCAAGCACAATCAAAGCTTTAGGTATCTCAACATGTGGTCTTCTCACCATGATTTTCTTAATCAAATCTCTTTGGGGTGGAGAGATTGTCACCACTCTAATCTTTTGATTAAACTATGGATGCTGCAAAAGAAAATTGACAAACAACTGTCTAATTGGAACTGGACTATGGTGGGGGATATTAATCTGAGAGTAAAGGAGGCTGAAATGGAAGTGAATTATATGGAGACTAGGCTTGAAAACAATCCTGATACTGGAAAACATTTATTGTTGGCTAATGAAAAGCTTATGAATGCAATTTGTATGCAAGAGGAATTCTACGCTCAAAAGGTTGCTAAGACCAAATTCTACGAAGGGGACAGAAACACAAAGTACTTTCATGCTTGAATCAACTATAGGAGGAAATGCAACACCATTCATAAGATTAGAGATCCCTCTGGGCACTAGATTCAATTTGAAGGCTTAATTGCAGCTAGTGCCATTCAATATTTTCAAACTCTATTCACTCAACCTCCAGTCATTAGACTTCCAATTCAACAAGTCCTTTTTGATCAGAGTTACACAAGAAACCTGGACTTGGCATCTATCCCTGGGGAATTGGAAATTTGGTCAGCCCTGACCTCCATTGACAGCTCCAAAGTTGCTGGCCCAGATGGATTCTCAGCAGATTTCTATAAGAAAGCATGGAAGATCATTAAAGGGGATATTATTGAGGCAGTACAAAGCTTTTTTAGAGGGATGGATTTTCTTAACTATTTTAAAAGTTTTTTTAGAGGGATGGATATTATTGAGGCAGTACATTAGGCAGGACATTTCCTTAATTCCCAAAAACAACTCCAATCTCTTTTAGGACCAGTTCAGGCTTATTAGTCTTACTAATGTACTGTCCAAAATTATTAGCAAGGTGATTTCCAAAGGTGATTAGCAAGGTGATTTCCAATAGATTGCAGCCTCATTTACCTCATCTCATCAGTGAAAATCAATCAGCTTTTGTTCAAGGGAGAAGTATAGTGGAGAATGTCCTCTTGGCTTAAGAATTAGTCCTGGATTTAAGAATTAGTCCTGGATTTGGACAAACAATGTAGAGGAGGGAATCTTATTTTCAAACTTGACATCCAAAAGGCCTATGATACCATACATATTTCATTGAGGAGGTGCTATCAGCAAGGGGTTTCTCTCAACCCTTTATTTCCTTGATCCTTAAGTGTTTTACTAATAATTATCATTCTATTTTCATTAATGGGAAGTCTCATGGGTTCTTCACAGGTTCTAGAGGCATCAAGCAAGGTGACCCCTTATCCCCTACAATCTTCATACTTGCTTTTGATTACTTATCTAGACTGCTGAATCAATTAATGGCCAAAGCTCCTCACTCTTTATATAGCGACAGATCTAACATTGTTGTTAACCACTTAGCCTTTGTTGATGATGTTATTATATTTGCCAAAGCTACTAAACCTGCAATTAAATTGCATTTCCAATGTCTGGAGAATTTTCAAGATTGCTCTGTAATGAAATTTCATAAACAAAAGTGCCAAGCAGTATTCAGTAAAAGGGTGAAACCAAAAATCAAGCATTGGATTTCAGATCTTACTGGCTTTTGCTCTAGTTCTCTTCCTCTGAAATACTTGGGGAACTTATTGCTCAAAAGGAGGACAAGGCAAGTCCAATTTGATGATATTATACTTAAAGTTTAGGATAAACTCAACAGCCGATCTAACACTTTCCCCTCTAATAGGGGAAGAATTATCCTCCTCAAAAGTATTTTGGCTGCTCTTCCATCTTATATATCACAAGTTTTTGTTATGAAGAAATATGAAGAAATCCATCCAAACAAACTACTCTTGAAATAACTTTCAACAGATTCCTTTGGGCAGGCCAGAGAAAGCAAGTGCATTAGGTGATATGGCAAAACTTTTGTGGCAGTGCTAGAGCTGGAAGTCTGGGGTTTAAAAGCTTCCAGCAGATTTTCCAAACTAATTTTTGCAAACTTTGGGTTATGTTTACAGCACAAAATTCCATTTGGGCTAAAGTTTTGAAAGGAAAGTACTGCAAAGATCTACATCCTTCTCTTGTGACTAATAGATTGGGGGATTCAGATTCTAGATTGGGGGATTCAAGAACTTGGAAGAACATGCTGAAGATGAGAACTAAGTCTGAACAACTTTTCATTTGGGATATAGGGGAAGGCAGACTCAATGTTTGGCTAGATAGTTGGACTGGAGAAGGCATTTTGCCTCCATTAACTGGCTCTCAATTGTCCCTCCATTAACTGGCTCTCAATTCAACCCTACAACACAGGTGGCTGACCTTTGGTCTGATGGTGAATGGAACCAACAAGCTCTTCAGAACATCCTTGATAATAGATTACTCAATATTATCCTGAAGAAACCTATTGACAGATCCAAGAAGGACAAACTTATTGTGAAGAAAAAGGTTTCCCAAACTTTTTCAGCTTCCATAGCTAATTTCTTCTTTCCTCAACAGGAGGTTTCCTGGGCTAATTGTGTTTGGAACAAGTTCCTCTCTCCTTCCATGGCCTTCTTCTCTTGGAAATTATTCTATGGTTTCATTCCCACTGATGATATTTTAAAAATAAAAGGCTTGAGAGGCCCTTCAAGATGCTGCCTGTGTAAAACTGAAGAGGAATCCCTCCACCATTTGTTCTTCGAATGCTCTAATGTTCAGCAATTTTGGAACCTCTTGTTACCTAAACTGAAACTAAATACGATTTAGTTGTCCTGGGATGATTTTTATATAAGCTGGAAAGGCTGGCAGGCTCAATCTCTCCCTCCCATCCCTTGAATCATTGCTTGGTTTGTTTGGATGGCCAGAAATAAGCTGAAATTTGATGAAGCCTAAGTGGATGCCACTGTCATTGCCACTAATTTCTACAACTATTTATAGAAACTATACCGTCATAGGAAAATTCCTGAAATCCTATGCACAACCTCCCTCAACTGTTCAAGGAAATTACAAACTATTCATGTTCATTAAAGCTGCTCTTCTAAGGGTTGGGTCAAAGTAAACACTGATGGATGCTTCTTTTCTCCTAACGGAGAGGTTGGTAGAGTTTTGAGAAATGTTAGTGGGAAATGTCTACTATATTTTCAGTCTCCTACATGGGCTGAGGATGCTTTGGAAGTTGAAGCCCAAGTTGTTTATTGGGCAGTGTTTATGGCCAAAAAGTGTAGCTGGAACCAATTAATGGTGGAAACTGACTCCATGACTTTAATCAACATTCTTGAAGGGAGAATATCAACCCCTTGGTATCTGATTAATTGGATTACTGGCATACTGACCCAAGGAAAGTATACTAAAATTTTCATACCTATTTTATACTGTTTTTAATGATATTGAACTTTAAAGAAAGGTACTTTTTATGTTTTGTTGCAGGAATGATGAATTAGGGCCATTGGAGCAAAAAGATGCAAAAATGAGCGAAAAGGACCAAAATGTGGAGATTTGAACGAGGTTACAGACAGCGCACTCAACCCCGCCGACGGCGAGTTTTTCACGAGGCTACAAGACAAAATTCTTCAGAAGTCCGCCGACGGCGCCCTGGAGGCCGCCTACGTCGACATCGACTGTTATGTTGGCGGTTATGCCTACTCAAGCTTTGGATAAGGCCAAATTTTGAAGGGATGCTTAGGCAACTCTTGGGAAAGCTCATCCACAACTTTAATAGGCTATTTTGGCTGAAAATTAGAGGGGAGGGGGAGAATCTAGAGAGTGAAGGAAGTGCTTGAGAGATTTCCTAGAGATTAGAAAGGTTCCATTATTGTGAGGAATTCTTTGAGATATTGTAAGAGTGGAGGGAAAGTGAAAGATGTCTTCCTCCTTGCTGCTTCGAATAGGAATTCTATGTGCTGTAAAGAAAGAAAGAGATTCAGAGGAACTTCGAGGAGTGTTCTTGGGGAGAAATTAGAGATAAGTTATCTACTTATTGTAGTTTATATGACTTTGATTTTATATATGAATTTCAAGTTTTGTTGTGTTTTCCCCATGAGATCTGAGTAGTTTTCCTTGCCTTTCTCCTTGTCTCAAGATTTTTGAAATGGTGATTTGAATTGGTGAAGCAAGAAAATGTTTAAGAAATTGTGATGATCTTTTCACTTCGATATTAATTTACTTTGAATCTGGCCAATTGATTTGTTAAAATATGTTGAGTTTTACAACTAAAATGAAGATTATATCCAAGATTCAGGGAGGTCAAAGCCCTTGGAAGTTGGGTGCAAATAAATAGGAAATAATATTATCCGGCGTAGAATTGGAGTTTTTAGAGTGACAGACTAAAATCCCCAATTCGGTCCTATCATTTGGGTGCTAAAGTGTAGATGTTAGCCCTCATGTGAGGGGAACGTGGGAGCTCCGAAGTGAGAGTCGGTATCCTCCCAGCCTAGCAGCAAATTTAGTAAACAAGCATAGGATTAGTCAATGCTCTTTATGCCTGGACCAATGGGTCAAGAATAGGTATGCTCCTATTTGGCACAATATAAATTGAACTAATTCACTTTATCCATTCACTATAATTTCTTGACAAGGAGAAGGATGATTTCTTATATATTGAATATCACAATTAAACCCTCATTAGTATCATTAGTTATTTAATAATTATTAAAATTACATACTTATTTCAATTGCCTATTAGTGACAGATAA